>NC_090246.1:67056003-67073503 GCF_037325665.1 Littorina saxatilis | reverse complement strand
CCAATCCCCCTGCAGCGTTCATCCCTCTGGGAAAACAACCTGCGTGTTTCTACACAAAAAGTGTTGTTACATTTAGTCAAGTTTATGTTTTAACATAGAGGGGGAATCGAGACGAGGATCGTGGTGTATGTGTGTGTGTGTGTGTGTGTGTGTGTGTGTGTGTGTGTGTGTGTGTGTGTGTGTGTGTGTCTGTGTGTCTGTCTGTCTGTGCGTGTGTGTGTGTAGAGCGATTCAGACTAAACTACTGGACCGATCTTTATGAAATTTTACATGAGAGTTCTTGGGTATGAAATCCCCGGACGTTTTTTTTCATTTTTTCGATAAATGTCTTTTATGACGTCATATCCGGCTTTTTGTAAAAGTTGAGGCGGCACTGTCACACCTTCATTTTTCAATCAAATTGATTGAAATTTTGGCCAAGCAATCTTCGACGAAAGCCGGACTTCGGTATTGCATTTCAGCATGGAGGCTTAAAATTAATTAATGACTTTGGTCATTAAAGATCTGAAAATTGTAATTAAAATTATTTTTTTTATAAAACGATCCAAAATTACTTTTATTTTATTCTTCATCATGTTCTGATTCCAAAAACATATACATATGTTATATTTGGATTAAAAACAAGCTCTGAAAATTAAAAATATAAAAATAATGATCAAATATAAATTTCCGAAATCGTTTATAAAACAATTTCATTATATTCCTTGTCGGTTCCTGATTCCAAAAACATATAGATATGATATGTTTGGATTAAAAACACGCTCGGAAAGTTAAATCGAAGAGAGGTACAGAAAAGCGTGCTATGCAGCACAGCGAAACCAATACCGCGCTGAACAGGCTCGTCAATTTCACTCCATTATGCACAAGCGGCGGACTGCGGTCATTGTGAAAAAATGCAGTGCGTTCAGTTTCATTCTGTGAGTTCCACAGCTTGACTAAATGTAGTAATTTCGCCTTACGCGACTTGTTTTTTTGTTGTTGTCGGGAAACAAAAGGTTGACAGGGCTCCAGAAGTCCCCAAATCCCAGTAGAAATAATCCCCATGTCATGAATTATGGACCACTTTTGTAGCCGGAATTAGTTTTGATGTGGGCAATTACAGGTCTAAATTTATTCTAATCTCCTGGGGCTTATGGCAGTGACATTTGATCATTTCCGTTTTTGATTTTGTTCTTTGAATTTGGTAATATTTTTGCGGTAAAACATGGGATTTTGTTACAGACGGGTATTTAAGTTTTTCTGAAAACGCCAAGGCAATTCTTCACATCCGAGGCTTTTTTTCTGTCTTGAAATAGTTTTTTTTTCTCTCTCTCTCTCTCAATATTTTAGATAAATTTAGTTTAGTCCACTTTTTTGTTGGCTGTTGCTTAGAAAGCTGATACACCAAATTAATTCAGAGACGAAATTCTGCTGACCTAATTTTAAATTCAGTTGAAAAGGAGAGAAAGCTGATTAGTTCTAGACAACAACAATGAGCAGTCGTTCTTCGGAACCAATCTTCTGGCATCAGATTAACGAACATGAACTGAAACGCAGCAAATGCCTTTCTTCCTAAAAAAAAAAAAATAAATAAATTAAAAAACTGCCTGCAAACCACAAAAATAATGTCCAAGATTGTGCATGGTTTAAGAGCATCCTTCAACTCGAACACATAATCAACACATTACGGTCTAGCTGTTTTCTGTGCATAGTGGGAAGCTTTTTCTGAACGTATTAACTCCAATAATCTGTGAAACCAAGTATAACCAAAATAAATAAATAAATGAATAGATACATCAATAACATACACACGAAAAAGCCCTCTCTCCACAGGAAGCATCCAGGCCGTAAATTGTCAGTATGTGTCCAGGTGGAAGAATGCTTATAACGCTTGTAAAAGCTTGAACAGATCTGTGGTGGTAAATTTGATGGTTTACATAGGAAGGAAGAGATCTTTATATAGATATATGTTGTATTATGTGGCTTTTATATAGTTTACTTAGCAGCTTCATGCGCCTATAACACTTACAGACCCTTTTCGTTTGAAATGCATGCAAGATCGGTATCAATTTGTAGCAGTCCAAAAGTGAATACTCCTTGAAAGATAGATTTTCGTTCATGTGAACATATCTCTTTTCGATTCTGCTGCACATCGACGTTGGCAATGATGTTTCCAATTCCATTTAAGCTAGCTTTTTTTATACGTTTTGTAGGCGGACGACAAATGCTCTGAACCGAGCTTTCATTATTTCTCCCCTGAAGTTAGTGAAGTTACGCAATGCCAACAGAATAATCGAAAATGCCTCCGAACAACATAATTGCCAACGGAAGGCATGACCCCCGAGTCTTCGATTTCTCAACAAAATAACACCCTTCGTCTTCTTGAGCTCAAGACAGCAATTTGCTGAATCCGGGGTAAAAAAAAGTTTTCTGGAATTAAGAGCAGATTTGTGCAGAGCAAAAAGAGAACTTGCTAACCGGGTGGACCCCCTAATACAACAAAAAAAGGCAATCATGGCGTAAAGAAAGCTGGATAGCGTGAACTAGAGGGCAATGCAAAACACTGTTCTGTAATTAGATTAGACCCACAATTGAGAATATTAGATCAATAAGATATTCCAGACTGTTTTTGTATTTTCTCTCCTTAATGCATTTTGAAGCTGTTCAAAGATGATACTAAGCCCAATAATTTTAAGCCAGGAAATGCGAGCTTTATTTTTGTGTTTTGTTTTGTTTTGTTTTTGTTGTTGTTGTTTGATCTACAATTTAGAAGATGATATTAATATCAACGTTTAGTCAAGAAACACCAGCTAAATTTCCTAGATTTTGAATTTGTTTTGGCGTACTTGAGAAAAGCCCCATTTTGTTTGCTTTGAAGGGTAAATGTTATCCGCTCAACGTTCTAATAGTGCTTCTGCACTGTGTTTTTACCTTACCTCAAATCGTTGCTTTTCTGTTGATGATTGTGTAGTTTGTTATTGTTTTCGTTTTGCCCTTTCTTTCTAGGAGAATGAGCAGCCGGAAGTTCACATGGTATAGTAATTGCTTACGGCGGAAGCGATTTTTTTTTTAATTTGACTGTTTGACAAAATGAGTTCACTCTCTTGGGCATTCGAGGAGCAAAGCTTGTAACATCAATACTACAAAGTACCATACCACTATAAAAACATACGGTTTACAAGGTTTGTTTTGTCTTTATTTTTTTGAAAATAATATGACAGTTTCACCGGCATGCTTTGTTTTATAATCTTTTCTTCTTGGCATTTTGAAACTTCGCATGATGCATTTATCAGTTTATAAAAAAACTAGCTGGTTGTAAAGGTTAAGGGTATCTTTCAGTAAAGAAAGCATATATATATATATATAAACTAACTGTCTGTCTGTACCTAGTGTCGAGTTTACCACGGCTTGGCATATACTTAAAGCTTACAGGTGGTGTTTTTTTTTAAAGGAGAACCGTGCAAGGTTTATGGAGGTGCAATAAACATATGCCGTGCACTGGGAGTCTGGTATAGTCTATACTCAAGACTAAATGTCATGCTTTGATTGACGGGGTCCTGATTTGCCCTATATGGTCCGCTGGACCCAAAAAGCAACAACTAACTAACTAACTAACTAACTATGCTTTGATTGACGATGGGGTTTAAAGGCACAGTAAGCCTCCCGTAAACCATCACAGATACTGTCAGGCTTTTACACACAGTACAAACACCCTTCCATTTGAACGCTCACCAAACGGGAACATCCTAGGTGCCCTACGTAAAGAGCGAGCAATTTTCAAAGAATTTATGTTTGCGTGGTTTATCTTACCCCTGAACCATCGTGAACCCGTGTGATCCAGTTTCCCTTTTTCACAATGCAGTCGTCAGTTTGTAATTTGAATGGGGCTCGCTGTGAGCTTATCTGCAATAGCACGTTATGTACCTCTGACTTTTCACGAAAAAAACGAATGTGATTCATAAGAACTCTAGCGATGGCTTTTGACTGCCTATAAACCGCCGTCTGCTACGAAAATCACGACCTTGCGTGACCCTGCTTTCGGGCTTTTCAAACTTTCAATACTTCGAATTGTACTGATCTTGTCTTGATGAAAAAAGAATTCTTTTATGATTTAAGAATGTTTGTGTAACAAGCTGAGAATTTATTATTTAGATTTTAAAAGTTAGGTCTAGCGCCAAAACGCACCACGGTCCGAATCATTCTGATAATCATCGCTCCACGGCTATCGCCAGTTGAAGGAAAGTAACTCATTTTTGACCTGAGTTCAGGATGGGTCCGACTGAGATGGAGACAATCCGAAAAATTATTTCTTTGAAAATTGCTCGCTCTTTACGTAGGGCACCTAGGATGTTCCCGTTCGGTGAGTGTTCAAATGGAAGGGTGTTTGTACTGTGTGTAAAAGCCTGACAGTATCTGTGATGGTTTACGGGAGGCTTACTGTCCGGGCGTGATTTCCAGTATCATAACAGCCGTCCAGCACCAAAACGAGGCGCCATTGTTGTAGCAGCCCAAGTCCACGAAAATAAATTCTTTGAAAATTTCTCACGCTCGACAGAAAGCAGCCAGGATGTTCCCGTTCGGTGAGCGTTCAAATGGAAGTATGCTTGTACTGTATGTAGACGCTCGGGGAGCTCTGTGATGGTTTACGGGAGGCTTACTGTGCCTTTAAAGGCAAACTCATTTCCACGAATACAGTTCCGCTCTCCATCTCAGATCTGACCAGGCTTCTTCGTGGGATAAGACTTTCCAATCGCTTGAACACATACAATAAATCCACAACCTGACAACTGTGTGTTCGGGCTTGGATTTTTGTTGGGGGGTTTGTTTCTTAAAAAGCCACTCAAAGCTGTTAAGACATTAAGAAAAGAAGAAAAAAAGACATTAATTCATCAACAAAAAATGCCCACCCTACACAGAAAGCTATCGCGCTTGGAATTTGTCCAAGTGGCGGCCTGTTCTTATCTCGTGTAAAACCCTAGACAGATCTGATATGGTGAGTCAACGCGTTTAAGGCCCGGTCACACAGCCCAAAAGTCGCGTAAACGCATGAATCACGCACGAAATTCGATCCTTACGCGATACATGCGCGATTTGCGCATTTCATCAGTTTGTCTGACGTGGAACCTCCGTAGTTGTCCGCCGATGTTCGCCGGATCGGCGCTTTACGCGATTCCAGGTTTTGAGCAGCTCAAAACTCGGCTTCGCGTAAGAGTTTACGCAGTATTGCGCTGTTTTACGTAATTTCTGCGTAGTTTGCGTAGTTCTTACGCGAACAATGCGCGAAATATGCGTGGAATATCAGTGATCGTTCGCGACTGTTGAAACAGGAATGCCCAGGCGCCGCGGTTGCATCAGTTTATATATGCGCGGAACGGACGTGCGCGCTGCCGCGCATTCCTTGCGCAGTTCATGCGCGAATCATGCGCGATTCATACGCAGTTCATAAGTGATAGTGCGCAGATTATACGTGGTTTTCCGTGGACCTTTGCGTACCTATGCGCTGTTAGTGCGTGGTTTGTTAGTGATTTTTGCGTGATCTTTCCGTAGTTCTTGCGCAATTCATCAGTAATTTTCATCGCGTAAATCAGCGAAAATGGTCAAATTCTCGACCGACGTGCACGCACAACCAAATTTTATGCGTGATTCATGCGTTTACGCGACTTTTGGGCTGTGTGACCGGACCTTCACACGGGAAGGTGTGTATGTGCCTTTAACATAACACAGAAACGTATTTATTTTACTCACACTCTTTTAACTAACCCTTATTTACCGTTTTCCTTCCTATGTGCTAGTTTAAATTAAAAGTTTAACTAGCAGTACACATGTTGAGTCTTTACTTTTATTTTATTTGTTTATTAATACGGGAGAACGCATAATGCAAATGGAGTATTTACTCTTTTAATTCACAATTCAATATTCATCTTTCACAATTATGTTTTATATCCATCATTTAATTGAATATGCAGAATAAAATATTCTCGAACATTTACAAGCAGCTTAATTGCATGATGCATGATTGCATGGTAAGAGGTACACATAATCTTTCTTAGCCTTTTTACTTCTTTCTTTTGTATATGCACATTTTCCTTTGGCTTATACAGCGGACAAATTGTCAAAGTTTGCAGCAGAATACCGGTATATTCAATTATAAACAAACAGGCAGTTACACATATAAAATAAAAGTGCGTTTTACAGACTTCCTGAAATGATACAGTATGACGTTACAAATGAAAACCAGTAAAACGCTGCATGTTTTTTTGTTTTTGTTTTTATATATATATACTTTTTTTTTATTTTTATAAAACTCCATGTTTAAACGTCAACAAATGTAAAGTGCCAAAGTAAAACTAATAACCTGAGTAGCATTTCGTATGGTTATGTTTCCCTGGTTACTGTATGGACATGTGTTACAAAATGACAAACTTTATTGTCACTTTTCGTTAAAGTTTACTATTGTGTGGTGCATGGTACATTTGTTTGTCGATGATGTTCTCTTTTATTTTTAGAACACCTCATGTGTGTCAAAATGTGATGACGAGTTATGTGCTCGACCTTTCTAACTTCGTCTAAATATAAACAATATCATGAAGGTTAACACACTAATGAATAGTTTAACCCAACTTCTCGTTGTTGAAACTGACGAAACATGAACAATTCTGTGTTTTTTTCTTGTAGAAAAGTTGAACATGCTTATTTTCAGTTATTTCTCCGATTCAGTTCCCGAAGTGTCTCCATTTAAACTTGGAATCAGCTCACCGTCAGCTATTGTACATTCATTATTTTTGCAGAAAGAATAACAGAAACAGACAGACAGACAGATAGAAAGACTGACAGACAGACAGACAGACAGACAGACAGACAGACAGACAGACAGAAAGACAGACAGAAACAGACAGACATGTGCCGTTAAAATACACACCCGGTGTTTTTTTCATGTCACACAAAGCTTATCTTACAAACTCATTGTGATCAATGAACTTTTTCTCTTAATTTGCAGGGCACACTAATTCACCTGCTAAAAGTGGCTCGTCTGCTGCGGTTAGCTCGCTTGCTGCAGAAGATCGAGCGCTACTCGCAGTATTCCGTATTCGTGGTGGCCATTTTGATGTGCATGTTCGCGCTGCTCGCTCACTGGCTGGCCTGCATCTGGTACGCCATCGGCAAACAGGAGCTCGAGGACAACCCTGCCAACTGGACTGTTGGTAAGCTGGTGGTTAGCTAGAGAGTTAGTGAGTTATAGGCCAACTGGACTGTTGGTAAGCTGGTGGTTAGCTAGAGAGTTAGTGAGTTATAGGCCAACTGGACTGTTGGTAAGCTCTTGATTACTTTGGGAGATAGATAGAAAGCTAGCAAGTGGGTGGGTTCGATAGTGTTCACACACAGCAACTGCAGGACAACCCTGCGAACTGGACTGTTGGGAAGCAGTTGATTAACTCATAACTCATAACTCATAACATTTTATTGATCCAACAAAGGAAATTAAATTGGTCATCAGCACATATAGGTCATTAATTAATAATTATAAAAGAATAAGAGAAGAAAATTCATAAAACCCATGATAAAAAATACCCTTTTTTCTTGCACACCTGACACACCGACACACCAATACACATGCATACATACCTACATACATACCTACATACATACATACATACATACATACATACATACATACATTCCATGTTAAAGTGTAGTTAAGAACATCACAGTAATTATATCATTGTTTGGATTAACAGATAAGTTTTTAAGTAAATGATGATAACAACAATCCATAATTGACGCTATTGCACTACCAAAGAAGAGACCAACCAAACACATAAAACCAATAACAGCAGTCATCATCAGTTATCACAGGTATCACAGTAGATTAGCCATCAGGTAGTTAGACTCAATTGGGCAAAATATAGTGTCAACACCATCACAACAAAGCTAGAGCTCATTTTCACAGCACTAGTTATGATCAAAGGTCAAACAGTCATCAAATCATATTAAATCTATCACTAAGAGGTACATTTAAAAGGCATCACTGATAGTCTGTGGCCAGTTTAGGGTGATAGAAATCTAGCGAAGGGACTGTTGGTAAGTTGTTAATTAGTTAGGGAGACAGATAGACAGCTAGCGAGTAACTGCTAACCGGACTGTTGGTAAGCTGTTGATTAGATGAGGAGATGGTTAGAAAGCTAGCGAGTAACTGCTAACCTAAGAAGCTAGGGCGTGTGGGTGGGTGAGTTAGTATTCGAATTGTTAACTGGCTGACTCATTTATTGAGGAGGAGTAGGGGGAGAAGGAGGAGGAGCAACAGCAGCAGTAGATACCGTGTTTAAATGTCTCTGCCAATCTGTCTCACAAGCTATTCATTGCTGCCATGATTAGGAAAATGCATCGGACGTTGTAAGGGAGAGAACCACTGGGCAGTGTGCGCTCGAATTGTACGGATTACTCCCCTTCAATTGCCTTTGCTCACCTGCGTGCTCAAGATTTTTTTTTAAAGAGGGAACTAACGTTAATGAAAAAGCTGAGACATTTGTATAAAATGTATAAAACAAAGTTAAAAAATAAAAAGTTTCATAATTGACAAAACGAGACAGTGGTGTTTGAAGTGGATAGACTGTGAAACAATAATGTGAACAAGAACAAAACACGTGGCATTAGCTCAGTTCGGCCTTGCCCTTTCAATCTCAAGATCACGACGGTGCATTTTACCAGCACATATCCTTGTTCGTTTCAGGAGAGCTGTTCGAGCTAAGACCTATTAGTTTCATTAATCTCTCTTGTTCCTCCTACCGGCACGGTTGGCCTAGTGGTAAGGCGTCCGCCCCGTGATCGGGAGGTCGTGGGTTCGAACCCCGGCCAGGTCATACCTAAGACTTTAAAATTCGCAATCTAGTGCCTGGCGTCTGGCATTATGCGGTTAGTGCTAGGACTGGTTGGTCCGGTGTCAGAATAATGTGACTGGGTGAGACATGAAGCCTGTTCTGCGACTTCTGTCTTGTGTGTGGCGCACGTTATGTCAAAGCAGCACCGCCCTGATATGGCCCTTCGTGGTCGGCTGGGCGTTAAGCAAAACAAACAAACAATCTTGTTCCTCCTCAATGTTATTTTTTTGAATTTTGCAAAGTTGCATTTTTATTTGTATCTGATTTCTTTTTGTCACGATAACCCGTTTTACCTTCGCAACGCATCTTGGCCGTTCCAGAATGGCTGTTCGAGCTATCGAACAGGATCAACAAACCAATTAGCTTTTCTCTTTTCCCGTTATTATCTCATGTTTTGGAACTTAAGCAGTCTGTCTGTTCCAGATTAAATTTCTTTGTAATTACAATCCGGTTTACTACTTCAATTACTCATCTTACTTTTTTTCAGGATAGCTGTTCGAGTTACGGGACATAATCAACGAACAAACTAGCTTTTCTTGTTATCCGTTATTATCTGATTATTTTGGAACTACAATAGATTGTTGTAAGGATCTTATGACAATCCGTTTTACTACTTCAATGACTCTTGCTCTTCGCAGGGTGGCTGTTCGAGTTATCGGACAGGATCAACGAGCCAATCAGCTACAACAAGAGCCAGCTTGACACACTGACCTGCTACGTGACAGCGCTGTATTTCACGTGCAGCAGTCTCACCAGTGTCGGCTTTGGCAACGTGTCGGCCAACACCAACGCTGAGAAGATCTTCTCCATCTGTGCCATGCTGGTTGGAGGTAGGATTTCAAACAGTCTTGATTGATTGACTGAGTGAATTTCCTTTGTTTTAGTTCAGTCAAGATGCACGCTGTGGTAACGTTTAAGCCTTCGTGCGTTCTACCAATTACACATAACGTTACACTTTTCATCTGCCACAGTCATGAATAGCCAGTGGGCCTCAACATTTTCGACCAATCGTTAGTCTTCGTGAACTTTCAATATGAAAGACGCTTACACTTATCAGGCATAAGAATATTCCTCCATTTGAGCCTCTCTAGGAGTCCATGTCTGATCTGAAAAATCATCACAGTAGAATAATCATCACAGTAGATTGGATTTCAAGCTGTAAGCAAAACACCTCATTTGTAAATCTGTCTTCTCTTACAGCAGGGAAAAGGAAAACTGATTATTATTATTATGTTGTTATATGTGTGTTACCTAAAAATAAGATTTGGCAAACTTTTATTTCCTTTTTTTGTGTGACGATTTTCTAGTCTTATGTCTGATATCAATTTGACTATAATGATATAATTATATAGTCTGTTTCGCATTTCTTTTTGCATTTCTTTATAGACGCTTGGTCTGTGAACCTTGAAGAAAGCCTGCGGGCCGAACATTTGGAATAGAAAGATGAGACATTCTGGCTTGGTGTTGGACTTTTTATTGTGATGTATATATGTATATATATATATAACATCAGAAATTGTGAAAGAAACAATTGAAAGTCAGCAGAGACTTTCTTCCGAGATTTGTTAAAATCTCTTAGCAGAGAAAGAGAGAGAAATAAGTATCCCTTCACAGACAGCCTATTGGGAGCATCAGACCCTCCTCAAGGGGGACCGAGATTTACAGAGCAAAGTCCCTTTGTGGGGGACGTATCGCAAGGTAATCTAGTCCTGAGGAGGACCATTGTATTTGTACCTAGACCAGACACGTGTTTCGACACTATTGTGTCTCATCAGTGGTCAGGTGGTACTGATGGCGAGAGTTGTCAACTATACAGCCTGTTCCAAAAGAAACGCAACCAACCTGTTTCCAAAATCAAAGTGCAAAATTTATTTCGCAAATAATATTTCATGAAGTTACATATTTCATTTTTGGTACATTTCCAAATCACAACATGTGGAACAAAACAGGTTTAACAATAAAAGTGGAAAACAATGACAATTGAAGCACAATTTATGTCCCTTTTCTGACCCACAATGAAGCGTTCTTGTCGAGCAGTGAGGGCGGAAGGCCGTCCTGACCTGGGAGTATCATCTGTGCTACCTGTCACCCTCAACCGAATGACTAGACGAGAAATGGTAGATTTGTGAACATTCATGACCTGACTGACTGCTTGGGCCGTTTGGCCAGCGGCAAGCATGCCAATAGAAGGCTCTCTTTCATTTTTAGACAAACGAGGCATTCTGCCGTCAGTCCAGCTGAAGAAGTCACTGCTATTTTTCTACTGTATTGCCAGCTCAGTTGAAACTTGAGTTGTCCCTATGTCGTCACGTATGTAACTTCATGAAATATTATTTGCAAAATAAATTTTGCACTTTGATTTTGCAAACAGGTTGGTTGCGTTTCTTTTGGAACAGGCTGTATATAATTATATATATAGATAAAACCCACATCTCAAACCATTTTGTGTAAATTATTCATCAACTTTTCGGCAGCCTGTCGCTTACTTCTTCAGGATGGTAAATTAAACTATGATTTTAGTATAATCTTATGTTGTCAGCCATGATGCACGCGGTGGTGTTCGGTAACGTGACGGCGTTCATCCAGCGCATGTACGCCAGGAGGGCCACGTTCCACGCCAAGACCAAGGATCTGAAGGAGTTCTTCCGCTTCCACCATTTCCCCAAGCCCTTGAAGACTCGCATGCAGGAGTACTTCCAGACCATGTGGTCCGTCAACAATGGCATCGACGTCAGAGAGGTGGGGTAACTTTTTATTTGTATGTATTTTTAGGAATGGGGTCCTTTGATTGAGGGTTGCCTGTTTACATATTTACAGAGAGAGTGAAGGGGAATTGGGGGTGGGTCAGGGGAGAAAGAGGGGGGGGGGCGAGAGAGAGAGAGGGGGGGGGGGGGCGAGAGAGAGAGAGAGAGAGAGAGAGAGAGAGAGAGAGAGAGAGACAGAGAGAGAGACAGACGGACAGACAGACAGACAGACAGAGTGGGCCCGGGATGGGGGAAGGGTAAGTGCGCGCACTCAATGAAACAATTTGGCGCATTACCATGCTTTACATGTACATACGTGTTGCGGTCTTTGAAATGGATAGATAGGCAAACACATATCATAGAGCTAATGAACTTAGCTGAGAAAATGTTCGCTGTGAAGGCGCAAGCAATGCAATACCAATGATTCAATACACTGACCGTTCTTGCTCTCCAGATCATGAAGGACTTCCCAGAAGACCTTCGAGGCGAGATCAGCCTGCACCTCAACCGCGAGATTCTGTCGCTGCCCATCTTCGAGAACGCCACCCAGGGGTGCCTGCGTTCCGTGGCCTTGCAGACAAGCAGGGTGTTCTTCGGGCCGGGCGAGGTGCTTATCCACAAAGGAGACGCCATTCGCAACATCTACTACGTCTGCAGCGGGTCCCTCGAGGTGCTCAAGGATGAGCAAGTGGTGGCAATCTTGGGTGAGTTTAGGAGGAAGGGAATTTGTGTGTGTGTGTGGCGGGTGTGTGTGGGGGTTGCATGGGTTGGGGATGGGGATGGGGCAGGTGGTTGGGCTGTGTATTCGTGTGTGTGTGTTTGTGTATATATGTGTGTTTGTGATGTGTGTTTGTGTATATATGTGTGTTTGTGATTGTGCGTGTGTGTGTGTGTGTGTGTGTGTGTATGCGTGTGTGTGTGTATGTGTGTGTGTGTGTTTTAGTGTGTGTGTGTGTGTGTGTTTTAGTGTGTTAGTGTGTGTCTGTGTTTGTGTGTGTGTGTGTGTGTGTCTGTGTGTGTGTGTGTGTGTGTGTGTGTGTGTGTGTGTGTGTGAGCCTACGTGATTTTTTTCTTGTTTTGCAGAAGGAAACGTGTACTGTGCTCCACATACGTGTTTACTCAGATGAAGTGAGACCGAAGTGTGAATTTTATTTCTAACACATCAATATTCCATCCTGAACTCAGGTCAAAATGAGTTCGGCTCATTCTCTCACTGACAGGATGCATTGAGTTTCCTTGTCTGGCAAGGAAACCGATTTTTTTTTTAAATTTTTTTTTTTACATATTTAGAGCTTTTTGTAATGTATTGTTGATATAAGCAGATTCGCGATCGTCGATAATGATTTTTCATGGTGTTGTGTAATTTTTAAATTACAAAGGAATTGATTTCTAGGTTAGTTTCAAGGGAGCTATTTTTCGCGGATGTATTTACTGTGCAAACAAATCTAAATATGGCAAAAGTGTCACGTGATAATCAACCGTTTGGTTTCGGCGTTCGCTGAAGCAGACGATTTTTTATGTAGTGATGCAACCATATATTACGGTCTCCTTCCGGCAGCAGTCCCAAAATTTCGACTTGTTTTGACCTTAGAACGATGTTTTTATCATAACTGTGAAGAACAGAACGGAGATCACTGTCGAAGTCGGCCAATCTGGAATCATTTTCGTCTCGCGAACACTCATCTCAAATTTAGATCAGTGCTCGCAAAAAAACATATGGGAGATAACTCTGTATTCCTAGTTTTGATAGATTCGCGTAGGACTGTCGCGTCCGGTCAGGGAGAGAATGAGCCGAACTCATTTTGACCTGAGTTCAGGATGATCAATATTCCTGATTGCTATTCCAGGCAAGGGCGATCTGTTCGGCTTTGACATCAAAATCGAGTACCCCGTGAGCATCTCCGGGTGTGACGTGCGCTCTCTGGCCTACTGTGAGCTGCTGTGCATCAACACCGCGGGGCTGGTGGAGTGTCTGCAGCCTTATCCCGAGTTCTCCGAGAAGTTCTTGGAGGAGCTCCCCAACGACCTCACCTACAACCTCCGTGAGGGTCACGAAGACATCCAGGTGCGAGTCTAGTGTGATGTAGAATGTTATCGTGGAGGTGTAGTATTGCTCACTTGACTATGACTTGATTGGTGTGCTCGAATGTTCCCTCTGGTGTGGTGGGTCAATGTGTGTGGATACTATCCACTATCCACAGTGGCAGTGTTCACTTGACAATGACGAGCAGGTTAGTTGTTTGAATGTGCACGCAGTTTTGGGTTAATGTGTGAGTTTGATTGTCAGTGGCAGTGTTCACTTGACAATGACGAGTAGGTGAGGTGTTCGAATGTTCACGCAGGTGTAGGTAAATGTGTGTTGTGGATTGTATCTAAGTGGCAGTTTTCCATTGACTAAGACGCGTAGGTTAGTTGTTCGAATGTGTACGCACGTGTGGCTTAATGTTTGGTGTGAACTATCAGTGCCAAAGCTTCGTGTAGCCAGCTTCGTGAAGTAAGACTTTTTGAAGTCGAATTCGCCAAATTTAATTTGAGGCTCAAGTATGCAGTGTGGATCAATTGTCAGAAATAGTGTTCACTTGGCCACTTTCAATGGCTCGCTTGAATGTTGTTGCTAATCTGACGTTTAGGTGCGTGTTGAGTGTTGTGCGGATTGTTAATGATTGTGTTCACTTGACAATGGTCAGTGGCTGTCTTGACATTTGAATGTTCATGGTAAAAGCACAGTCTAAACGCTTCGGACCACCATCTGAAATCTAGCCAGGCTTTTGAATAGGATAAGACCATCCCTCTAACTTATAGACGCAAACAACAAATCAACAGCCTGGATACTCTCTGTGCATAGTGTGATTTGTGTTCTTGTTAATCTAACTTTAAAAAGCCATTAATGTTAATTTGCGAACATTTTTAATAAAAAGTAATAGGTCCAGCTCTGCACAGGAGTCAGAATGGCAATGTCTTGTCCTGTTTGAAAAACCCAGGCTGGATAGATATGATATATACGACGGGCGCTGTGGCGGGGTGGTAAGACGTCGGCCTCTTAATCGGAAGGTCGTGAGTTCGAATCCCGGCCGCGGCAGCCTGGTGGGTTAAGTGTATAGATTTTTCCGATCTCCCGGGTCGACTTATGTGCAGACCTGCTAGTGGCTTATCCCCCTTCGTGTGCACACGCAAGCACAAGAACAAGTGCGCACGGTAAAGATCCTGTAATCCATGTCAGAGTCCGGTGGGTTACAGAAACACAAAAATACCCAGCATGCTTCCTCCGAAAGCGGCGTATGGCTGCCTAAATGGCGGGGAAAAAACGGTCATACACGTAAAAATCCACTCGTACGAAAACACGATTGTACGGTTGCGTTTCAGCCCACGAACGCAGAAGAAGAAGAAGAAGAAGAAGAAGAAGAAGAAGAAGAAGAAGAAGAAGAAGAAGAAGAAGAAGAAGAAGAAGAAGAAGAAGAAGAAGAAGAAGATATGAGATAGGGAGCAGAACTGTCTTCACGGGAAAGACTGTGCTTTTTACATTTAGTCAAGTTTTGACTAAATGTTTTAACATAGAGGGGGAATCGAGACGAGGGTCGTGGTGTATGTGTGTGTGTGTCTGTGTGTGTGTGTCTGTGTGTGTGTGTGTAGAGCGATTCAGAGTAAACTACTGAACCGATCTTAATGACATTTTACATGAGAGTTCATGGGTATGATATCCTCAGACGTTTTTTTTTACTCATTTTTTTGGATAAATGTCTTTGATGACGTCATATCCGGCTTTTTGTAAAAGTTGAGGCGGCACTGTCACACCTTCATTTTTCAATCAAATTGATTGAAATTTTGGCCAAGCAATCTTCGACAAAGGCCAGACTTTGGTATTGCATTTCAGCTTGGAGGCTTAAAATGTAATTGATGACTTTGGTCATTAAAAATCTGAAAATTGTAATTAAAATTATATTTTTTTTAAAACGATTCAAAAACAAATTCATCTTATTCTTTATCATTTTCTGATTCCAGAAACACATAAATATGTTAAATTCGGATTACAAATAAGCTCTGAAAGTTAAAAAATATAAAAATTATTATTAAAATTAATGTTTCGAAATCGATTTAAAAACAATTTCATCTTATTCCTTGTCGGTTCCTGATTCCAAAAACATTAACAGCTATTGTGTTTTCAGCGTAGCAATAGGGTCCGATATTTAGACGAGACAAGTATAATGCCGACGAGTCGAAGACGAGTCGCATTATACTTGTTCGAGTCTAAATATCGGACCCTATTGCTACGCTGAAAATACAATAGCGATTATATAGCTGTTCTGACCGTTATTTGTTGTTCCAAACTTACAAAATGACAGTTTTTGCGTCGATGCGTTGATCTCAGGTTTTGATAGCAGACGCCGTTTCTTATGCGCATTAGTTTTGCGCAGGCGCCACACTGACTTTGGAAAAAAAACTCGATTTGACAACACAGCTGTTAAAAAGAGCTTTTTATTAGTTCATTCGTATACAACAAAAAGAAGTTTGAGTTTTTTTTAATTTTGAACAAGACTACTTATGAAGAAGACCAAAACACAACATCAACGGAAAACTAGAAACAACTGAAGAACTAGGATGCAACAAGGGAAGGAAAAGAGAACAGCTAATCCGTACAAAGCGAGCAGACGGCAGCGACGTTTCCAGTTTGGGTGAATGGCATTTATACTTGTCTCGTCATGAAGCGAATGTTTCAACCTCAGTTATAAACGACTACATGAATGTTAGTGCCATGGGTTGTACATCAATACTTCAGAGGGGAAGTGGGGTATTTAGTGTGGAGTTACGAGATAAGAAAAGCCGAATGCGAAAATTTGTGTCAGTCGGCAACTGTGAACTAAGCTCACAGGCACACAAAAACAGCTGTTCCGTTGTACACCCCTGTTTGTACTACATCTTTCAACTTTGGGCATTTTGTGGTGTTTAGGGACAGAAAATAATAGGTTTAGTCCTGTTTCATCGGGAAGTTAGCAGAAAAGGGTATGCTATCGACATTTGTTAAGCTGATAAACATTTCCGAGAAGAATTTCAAAATGTCAGTGTATGCTGTTGTCGATCAGTGAAACATCGTGTGGTACAGGTGGGTAAACCGGAACCATGCGTCTTTGTTATTGACAATATGCTTTTGGATATCGAGAAAAATGACCGACTTCCGTAGCATTATGCTTTGATGATCGGACTGAAGAGACCATCCAATCACAGCCCCCGAATTCCCCCACGTGTTCATCAGAATAGCTATATATAGGTATAATATGTTTGAATTGGAAACAAGCTCAGAAAGTTAAAAAGAATAGAGATAAAGAAAAGCGTGCTATCCTTCTCAGCGGAACTACTACCCCGCTCTTCTCGATTGTCAATTTCACTGCCTTTGCCATGAGCGGTGGACTGACGATGCCACGAGTATACGGTCTTGCTGAAAAAATGCAGTGCGTTCAGTTTCATTCTGTGAGTTCCACAGCTTGACTAAGTGTAGTAATTTCGCCTTACGCGACTTGTTATCTATTGTCACGGGGAAAAAAACCATTAACAAACCGGGGTGCGGGCTATTGATAGTATTATCTTCAGGAGTTCGTAACGAAAATTGCACGTAAACATGCATATATACCCACACGGACCCACGTACGCTCGTAATGATGCATGTGCGCGTAATAAAGCAACGGCGAGTACACTCATTTCCAAAATGATTAAAAGTATATTAGGTAGAAAAAATCAGCGCAAGGAAGTGGTGGATTTATAACTGTTTTGGTTTGCTACTAACAGATGCCTGACTGGATGCACGGCTCGCATATGACTAACAATATAACTTTGTTAGTGAAATAATATCTTTGACCTTTACTTATTCCAATTAGTGTCATTCTTTCTTCAGTTGCGAATGGTACCGCG
>NC_090246.1:67011003-67043503 GCF_037325665.1 Littorina saxatilis | reverse complement strand
TTTAAAACATTTAAACACGGCGTGTTTTATTTTTCCGCAATTGGCCGGTGATTTTGTTGTCGGTGATTTATACGTCAAAAGGCATGGACAAGAAGACAATGGGATGTTCTCGTGTAAATAATGTTGACATGGGTTTAAATATTTTGGACTAATACATGGCACGAGTGTCTTAATAAACATGAAAAACGCACCCGATATTCTTTCCAAAGATTAAGCAAAACGTTTTATAAAATAATACAAGAATCGCCAAACAAGATGTATGTCGGTAACAATCACCAAACAAACTTTCAGCGTGTGAGAAACAAAAGCTCATCAAATGGTGTCTTTCACTGTCTATTTCTTTTCGTGTTTGTGTGTCACAAACTCATATGTCTACCTTTTCATGAGCCTGATATAACCAAAAACCTTGTTACATGGTTTAAGAAAACCAAAATGACCTGAAAATCCCCAACATTCATTGAATTTGGAGGACATTTCTTAAAGGCACAGTCCCTCCCGTGTAAATAATAAGGATCGGGCGAGGCTTTAACACGGGATGAGACCATCCCTCCATTTGGACACGTTTCCAAAATCAATAGCCTGGGTACTTTTTGTACAGAGTAGAACATGTTTTGATTGATACATTTCTTGAAATCGTCTAGAATGATATTTTTTTTTATGAATTAATTTCACAGAGTGCCACTTGTGGCTTTTAATAAAGAGATTCAGATAAACAGTCGACGGGCGCAGTGGCGTGGTGGTAAGACGTCGGCCTCCTAATCGGGAGGTCCGTGAGTTCGAATTCCGGTCGCTGCCGCCTGGTGGGTTAAGAGTGGAGATTTTTCCGATCTCCCAGGTCAACTTACGTGCAGACCTGCTTAGTGACTTAACCCCCTTCGTGTGTACACGCAAGCACAAGACCAAGTGCGCACGGAAAAGATCCTGTAATCCATGTCGGAGTTCGGTGGGTTATGGAAACACGAAAATACCCAGCATGCCTACTCAACGAAAGCGGAGTGAAGCTGACTATGCTCTCAGAGTATAGTTTGGGGAACCCGAATCGGCAAACGAGCTCACACGTCACCAGACAATTCTGAAACGCGGAAGAAGAAGAAGATAAACAGTTCCATCCTGCACATAATGTATCAATTCAGGTAGGCGGTTTATATATTTGGTATGCCACCAAATGGAGAGATGTTCTTAACTTATGTAAAAGCCTGGCCAAATCTGACATGGTGAGCCGAATGTTTTACATGGGAAAGGCTGTTCCTTGTATGTAAAGTATGTTGTTGATTATACCTTTCTAACGTTTTACGGCAGGTTATTGTTAAACATCGTATGTATATAGAAGATGAACCGTTGCACTTCTTTAATGACGTTATGCATCAGGTGTGAAAGAGTGAACGTGCAATGTGAAAGAGGTAACACTATTTGATTTAAACTCTGAATTTACCTACACTAAATATTTCTGCGCCAGTCACGCGGTTGTTTATCCCTTTTTAATATGAATAAAGAAAATGCAATCACTGGCATCTCGCGGTGTGTGTGTGTATGTGTGTGTATGTGTGTGTGTGTGTGTGTGTGTGTGTGTGTGTGTGTGTGTGTATGTGTGTATGTGTGTGTGTGTGTGAGTGTGTGTGTGATAGAGAGAGAGAGAGAGAGAGAGAGAGAGAGAGAGAGAGAGAGAGAGAGAGAGTGCGTGTGTGTGCGTGCGTCTGTGTTTGTATACAGAAATGCAATCAAGATTACATTTGAAATAACGATGCTTTATCTATTGCATGCGTACATAGACATAGGGACGCAGTCAGAGACAGCAAGCCAGAGAGAGTCAGATGGACAGACACACAAGTTGTCTCTCTCTCTTCCTCCCTGTCCCAGGTTTTCAGTCATTACTCCTTTCTCTCAAAATAAATAATCAACACACCATACGTGTCGTATTGCTGAGTTCTGAACCATTTTTATTAATTCTCCATTCTTCTCTTGACGAAACAACGCACATACATTTTCCTTTGCATTTACTAACACTCTTTCATTCTCACACTCAAAGTCCAGTCTGTTTTTTCTTTGTCATGATTGTTGACTCAGTAATGCTTCCACACAATTAAGATCTACAGGCGACATAAGCATGACGTAATTAATTAACTTAACGTGAGTCTCAGTAAAATCTATTGGTAGAGATGACAGTGACATTTGTAAAGATTGCGTGTTGGGACAAGCATAAGCAAGTATCCTTGCTCGACTTGATTACAGAAGACAGCCTGTTTACGTACCAGCTAATGCTATGTACATTCTATCAGACCATTATGAATTCCACTTCAAATCTAGTAACGGTTAGTATCCGCGAGACAAGAACACTCGTCGCAACCCAGTCGGCTGAAGCGGAGTTGGAACCAAATATGGTGGGAATATACGGATGTAAATTCTAAACCTAGCGCACAAAGGATCGGACATGTACGCGAACATCCAAGGTTGTCGAGACTTCTCGGTAGTCAACGGTCTTTAATGATAGACAGCTCATGTATTCCGATGGCCATGCAACGCTTGCCGTTTAGCTGAATTTTCATTCACATAATCATGAAGGACAATCTCCAACCCCTGAGGAGAGAGATCTGGACCAGGCCGGCGACCCTCCATGAGAAGCTGCATGGATCTGTGGAGGCTCTACATAAGACCACCAGCTTCATAACCAGAGCTGGACTCCAAGTGTAACCTAGGCGAACGACAAGAAGAAGATCATGAAGGACCCTCCCGAATTCAGCTTCAAATATGCTTGCATAGTCTAAAGTAGAATAGAGATGCGAAGTTTCGATCATGTTACGAACACCTTGGTGTGACCGCGAGGGCAGATCTGGTCATAATGATTTACACACATGGTTAAAGGCACACTCCAGTCTCCTTCTTGTGAAAGTTTGGCTCACCGTCTCAGATCTGGCCAAACGTTAATATGGGACAAGACCACCCTTCCACTTTGACACATACCAACAAATCAACACCCTAACTGCTTACTGTGGTGAGTTGGAATGTTTTGATGAATTAATTCATCGACACATCCAACTTTGCACAAATATCCCTAGGCTGATCATTTTTGGTATATGACCAAGTAGGGAGATGGTCTTGTCCAATGTAAACTTAAAAACCGAAACAGATCTGCGACGGCGAGCTGAACTGTTCACACGGTTTTTTGTTTTGTTTTGTTTTGTTATTGTGGTCCTGTCCAAGATATCATGAACTTACAAACACGGCGGTATTCAGACACTCCACAGTGACTTATATAAGCTTAGTTTAGAATCTACTCATTGTTGAGTGTATGTGTGCAATTGGCCTACAGTCTATAGCGAGTCAAGGCAACACCTGAACGAAAAAGTAAATTCGAGAAAAGTAATCCACATAATGTGACACAAATACGCAGTCATGGTTCTTAGTCTATTGCAAACACTACCTGCAAACTATACCGAGCAACAAAATAAACGAGAAAATAGTCTTCAATTTTCGATTGAAAAAATCTCAAACAATTTCAGAATTAGGATTATCAAACCACAAACGTTTCATGCAGGCATGCTTAATGAAGCTGTTGTGTAATTATTTCCATGCTGCGACTGTCTCAACACACGAGACAAGCAGGTTTCATGTGAAACACATAATGCGCGCTTGTAGCACGTGCAAGCGTAGCAGGAGAAAACTGGTGTGTGATATGTGTTCACTGATGTATTAGCAATCAAAAGAGACCATGGCACGCTTGATGTCAGTCTTACTTTTGAATCAGCCATGATGCCAAGATTGACACCAGCAAAACGCCAGAGAGCAGCGGGTCGACTTAAAGCTGGGAGAGACACAGAAGCGGTGGCAGCTGCTTTAAAGGTGGTCGTCTACATGTTTGCTTTTTTTTTCAATAATCTTATGGTTAGATTTCGCTAAAAAGTTATGTCAGATGATGAATGAACCATGGGGAAAAAAGTTATATAAAAAAAATATATGTAAAAAAAGATTTTATTGTTTGGGTAGCGTGACTCACGCTTCCAATATTTTGTTTTATGTTTGCTGAGAACATGTGCTTTGCCTAAAAATACTGACCAATCAATTCATGTCACTATGCTTATAGTCACGCCCAAACAAGTGCAGCAACAGTTTGACACTGGAGCGCTGTCCACGCTTTTTTTTTAAACGCACGAAATGCATGGGATTTGAGAGGAGTTTTGCGCTTGTCATTTTCCAGATAAGGATATCCTACTATGAGTACTACGCTGGAATACTACAATGAATTTTCAAACGGCTACACTGGCTTCGTCTTTCCTGATCGAAAGGGGGTGTATTGTTAATATTTGTAGATAATAGACTCTGCATTTTAATCGTCAAATGGCGATTTCGGTATAAAAATGTAGACAAGGACCTTTACACGTGCACATGTCAACAGTCTATCACCTTCAGCAATGTTTTGCTGACACTGGAAGCACTGCAGTTACGCAACACAGTGGATTACCTCGCGGTACCGCAATAAGACAAGATCGCCAGATCCTGCGACAACGTATTCGAGATCGATTCCATACAGCCACTGACACTGCCAGGAACATCATTGGGAACCACCAGAGTCCCACCAGTGGCCAGACAGCGCGATGAAGACTGACTGAGCGAGACCTCCAAAACTGCTGTCTGGCTAGAGGACAAGTCCTTATTCGAATACATGGCGTGGAGTGCCTGCAATTGGCCCAGAATCACATAACTGGAACTGGTGGCAAAAACAAAACACTCTTTTCACTGATATGATGACCCTCGCTGCATTAATCATGTTAATGAGCGGGTGAGAGCGTGGAGAAAAAGAGGTGAGCGTTATGTTGATGGCTGCATCATGGAACACAATGCGCAGGGTGGACTAAACGTGATGGTGTGGGGTGTAATTGGCCTCAACCACACTTATGAATGTGTTTTTCCAAATTCTTGGACCTGGGCGGGAAATGGTATCGACTAACGCATCCAGTTCACGAGGCGCCGATGTCAAACTGTCACCAACACCAGTGGGGGTCATACGCCATAATGACCTTCTGGCGAGGCTTGCGTTGCCCAGGACAACAAAAGACGATGCCCATGCCAAAGTACAGTGCTAGAAGAACATCTCAACTTTATTTCGATTCGTTTCAATGTCCGTGTTTTTTCCATGCAATTTTCAAATGTAACTTAAACGTATTTCTGAAGAGAACTCGCGTTTCTTTTGTTGCTCGGTATAGAAACACAAATCTGCGAGGACACAGTCAAATGCATATCATCTACAAGTATGTACACATCGTTCGTAAAAACAAAACCGACAATATGATCTTATATCTTTGCTGTAGACACACGATTGTTTGTATACATGTATAAGTTCATATACTTACATCATGGCAATTAACCTTATTTTTCTTTGACAAGAGTGACAGAAAATGCACATTTAAACTGACTGTAATTATGTTATAAGAAAGTACACAACTCAAGGAGAAAGCCAGATAAGGGGAAGGGGACGACGAGAGAGAGAGAGAGAGAGAGAGAGAGAGAGAGAGAGAGAGAGAGAGAGAGAGAGACAGAGACAGACAGACAGACACACAGACAGACAAACAGAGAGAAAACAGACAGACAGACAGACAGACAGAGAGAGACAGAGAGAGAGAGAGAGAGAGAGGAGAGAGAGGGAGAGAGAGAGGGAGAGAGAGACTGAAGGAGAGAGAGACAGAGACAGAGAGAGACAGAGACAGAGACAGAGACAGAGAGACAGAGAGAGAGAGAGAGAGAGACATAGAGAGAGAGAGACAGAGGCAGAGAGAGACAGAGAGAGACACACACACACACACACACACACACACACACTGTGTGTGTGTGTGTGGAGAGGGGGGGGGCAGAGAATTGAATTGAACTTTATTTTACAAGGATAAAGATTTAAGGCTAGGCCGCTTCTTACAATCTGTCCTTGTAAGGGAGAGAGGGAGAGAGGGAGAGAGGGAGAATGTGTGTAAAGAGGGAGAGGGGGGGGGGGGGTAGAGAGTTCTCCTAACTGACTGGCTTTCTTTAAATGTAGAAGAAAAAACAACAACAACAGCAAAGTAAAGAGTCACCTACACACACACATACATATACATTATGTATTAACGTAGTAATATCATAGCATCACCAAAACACAATATAATTATATAACACATCCTATATTACAAGATACTCATGATATCAGGCACAGAACCAGCACAGACCGGTGATGTTTTGCGGAAGAACTAATGAAACATTCACACCCACAAGAGTAGACTAGGATAGAAAAGAAAACAATAGAACAAAGTAGAATAGAATAGACTGGATGAAAGCATCTCAAATCAAACGAGTAAAAAACCACCACAATTTTATTATAGCCTCATGATCACCCCTTCTGCTTCTGTTTCCAAACGTCACCCCCGCCCCCACTTCTCACCCTGTCACACATTTACCACCACCCCCCACCCCCCATTCCAGGCCCCACACACACAATCACCCCTTACCCCGAAAACAAGTTTTAAAACAGTTTATTGTTATCGTAATCTTGTCCTCAAATTTGACACAAAACACCCGATAGGACAAATATCATGAAAGAGAACAATGTCGCTTAACCAAAGTAATAATAATAGTCCAAGCAACACAACACACTCCATCGGAGTATGCATGAATGAATTCTGCCAACTGCAACCGTATTTCCTGAGAACATCAACATCAACTCGTTGCCACAGTCAGTATTCGTAAAGAACCTCACACAAATAATCCTGCTCCGGAAGCATACTCAGACTGACAGTCAGTCAAGAAAATATTGAAATAATCAAAACATTGAAAACAGTATTGAACAGAGAGAGACACAAACCCACACAATCATTTCTTTGCACGAAATATTTCGGCTCCTCGGGGTCTGTGTGTGTGTGTGTGTGTGTGTGTGTGTGTGTGTGTGTGTGTGTGTGTGTGTGTGTGTGTGTGTGTGTGTGCCTGCGTGCGTGCCTGCGTGTGTGTGTGTCTGTGTGTGTGTGTGTGTGTGCCTGCGTGCGTGCGTGCGTGTGTGTGTGTGTGTGTGCGTTTGTTATCATTATGTAACAATTATTTCCCTTGACTTGTCATTCAATCTACTCAGCAACAAAAACAAACTCAAAACATTTGGATATTTACGAAAACTGCACAAGTCTTTTCGAGAATGATACAACTATTCAAACAATGATGCTCATGGAGCACCTCATGACAAATACATACCAGGTAATACAGCTACCCACTGAATCAGTAACAGCTAGTACATAATCAACACAACTTAAAATCACTTGCCTAGAAGAAAGAGCAAATGAAATCCATTTTGAATCAACTGAAAACAAACCAACAAACCAAAAACCAACCCTCACCTCGAACAAAACAAACAAACAGACAAACAAACAAACTCACAAACAAACACACACACAAACAAAACAATAACAACAACAACAACAACACACACAAGACCTAAAAAAAAAGCCAACCACAACAACATCTACCAAACAACCAACCAACCAAACAAACAAATCAAAGAAAAAAACTACTGAATCATCAGTGTTTAAAATCTTCGCCTTCACATATAGAAAAGTGAACGATGACACAGTAAACTTCAACAAATATTTCTTGAAGGGACATCACTTCTATCTAATCATGATGCAGTGAATCATTCCAGGACGTTCTGCAACTACTCAGATGCTGAGAACATGAAGGTTTTGCGTACTTTCTTTCACAATGACAACGAAAATACGAATTCTACATCATAATCAAACAAGAAAGTGTGTTTGAATAAGACATTGCCATTGCACACGTACACAGTGGCAACATGATATTTACAACAATGTTTTAATCTATCTGAGGAGAATTTAAGCAAGGCACGGCTTTCGCACATCAACATGAAATAACATGAACACATTAAAGTCATTTTTGCACACTTTCACAATGACAGTACCTTACCTTTTACGGAAATAAAGGGCAACATTCGACGTCTAAAAAAATGCAAGATATACGTAAAACAATTCAGATTCGTTGGCAGAATTGTCTGCAGCAGTCTATGCACACTGAAATAAAATAGTGCATGCACAGAATGACGCACACCATATGACACCTGAACACAGATTTGGGCATCATTACACGTAAGTCACGCGCACCAATTGTTTGGGTTGCAGTCTACGGCGCTTCCACAGTGATTCAGTTCCAAGAAGAAAAAAACACAATGTTCACAACAAGCAATTCACAATATTTGCAGATCAGGGTTGGGCACACAGTAATTTAATAATAGTTGCCACTGAGTCGCAGATTCTAGATAACTGTCGCAAGCGAAGTCACTTGCACCCCCACATGCACAGGATATTTGCAGACCAGACACAGTAATTTAATATTAATTGCCAGTCGCAGATGCTAGACATGCACCGCATTCGAAGTCACTTGCACGCGCCACAGGAGTTGATGTGTAAACAGAAGCGGACAAGGAAGAAGAGAGGTCCAGGGCCTTACGTACTTGTGATTCGTCTGATCCTCTTGTGCTATGGGTCACTTGACATTAACATTAAACACGGCTGATCCTATTTCGTTTCGTGTGCAAATGATTTCATGTTCGTCATTTTAATGTGAGTTGTAGCTAGTTCTGACATAATAGGAATAGGCTTCCTAGTTTCGCCCACTGCCCAAGCCAAACGACATCCCAGACGTTACGTACACCTGTCCTCAAAATTGTGACTTGCACAAAAGACTCCCACTTCAATCGCCTGTGACAGTTGACTTTCTTTTACTTGAACTCGAAGATTCTGTGCGACCTGAAACTCAGGATCTGTAAAGTGTGTGCTCGACCACGTTCAAACACGACTCTTCGAAACTGGCTGACACCTCAGCTGTGTTCATGCTTGACTCTTGTAAATCTGCTGACACCTCAGCTGTGTTCATCCTTGACTCTTGTAAATATGCTGATACCTCAGCTGTTCTTAGGCTTGCCTTGTGTACACTTGATGACACCTCATCTGTTCTTAGGCGTAACTCCTGTAAACATGCTGACACCTCAGCCATTGTCAGCCTAGACTCTTGCAAACATGCTGACACTTCAGCCGTTTTCAGCCTAGACTCTTGTAAACATGCTGACATCTCAGCTGTTTTCATGCTTGACTACTCTTGTAAACTTGCTAATGACAAAACATGCAGTTGTCATGCTTAACTCTTGTAGGTTGCTGACACAAATAGAAGCTGTCCACTGTTCTCTCAAGGACGAGATTAGACGTCTACTTGCAGACGTAGCAGACCTAACACTCCTAAATTAGCAGTAGGAGTGGAAGCTGCTGTGCTGCGACCTGAAACTACGCCTAGTGTGTTCGCAACGATCAGGCTCGACCGATGTATACTAGCTGAAGGCACAACCAGTAGCTGTTCTCGTACCTGATACCAGACGTCTACTTGCACACAGTGACCCACTCGTTGTAGGTGCACACCTTACACTCCACGTAGCAGCACCAGTAGAACTTGCAGTGGCACCTCTCCGACCGCTTCACCTTGAGGGTGTTGTATCCCCTTCCGCAGCACAGCGTCTCGCAATTGTCTACCCCTGTGCTGGTCTTGTTGCACAGGCGACCCGTGGTGCCTGGAGAATCCACCATAGGATTGGGGTCGCAGAAGTTGGGCGACCTCTCGAAGTAGAGCAGCTCCATGCGCCTGGGTCGCTTGCCGTTCCGCTTGAAGATTCGTCCGTGAGCGGAGTTGGTCACGTCCAACTGAGGGTCGGAGGAAGAAGACAGAACAAGTTTTGAAATGAGTGATTTTAAGTTGTGTTGACCACTGGTTAGAATAATGAACGAAAAAACGAAAGTAAGGAAGAAAGACAGAAAGAAAGAAAGTAAGTGTGTACGTGTCTGTGTGTGTGCCAATGCTATTTGTGTACGCACGCGAGCGAGCGTAAGTACCTGCTTTAAAACAACTGTTCGTTGGTCTGTGTTTCTGTTTTTAGTGCAGAGCTAAAAGAATGGCTCAAATCCCTGAAGGCGCCATTGCTAACTAGCTATAATGCAGAGAAAACAATGGTTAATTCTTCACACACACACACACACACACACACACACACACACACACACACACACACACACGCACACACACACACACGCACGCACACACACACACACACACACACACACACACACACACACACACACACACACGCACACACACACACACACACACATATCCCCTTTACACGAATACCATGAATTACTCAGAAAGGTAACTTCCGAAATAGAGTTAATGTTGAAAACACAAAACAACAGGTAATTATCTACAAACACTGTCTTTATTGCAGAACTCTTATTAGTTATAAAAACTCCAATGTTTGCTTGGCAAAAATAGTTAATTTTAGTGTCAGGACAATTACCACAGCCCCACGACGTTTTACTACGCTGGCAAAACATTTCACTACGCCTAAAACTCGTTATGTAACCAACTGAACACAAACTACAGGTAACACATAGCCTCAAAAACGATTACTCAATGATCGCAAAAACAATGTGCGAAGTTCACCAGCGGTGCCAACTTCTACTTAAAGGCACAGTAAGCCTCCCGTAAACCATCACAGATACGGTCAGGCTTTTACACACAGTACAAACACCCTTTCATTTAAACACTCACCGATTGAGAACATCCTAGGTGCCCTCCGTAAAGAGCGAACAATTTTCAAAGAATTTAATTTTGAGTGGTTTATCTTACCCCTGAGCCATCGTGAACCCGTGTGATCCAGTTTCCCTCTTTCACAATGTAGACGTCAGTTAGTCATTTGAATGCGACTCGATGTGAGCTTATTTACAATAGCACGTTTTTATGCACGAAACAAACGGCTGTGGTTCACAAGAACTCTAGCGATGGCTTTTGACTGTTGAGAGGAACGGCGATATGCATAAACCGTCGTCTGCTACGACCCTTGCGTGACCCTGCTTCCGGGCTTTTCTTTTTTCAAACTTTCACAACTTCGAATTGTACTGATCTTGTCTTGATGAAAAAAGAATTCTTTTATATTTAAAGAATGTTTGTGTAACAAGCTGTCAATTTATTATTTAGATTTTAAAAGTTAGGTCTAGCGCAAAAACGCACCACGGTCCAAAAACATTTTGATAATCATCTATTCACGGCTATCGCCAGTTTACATCGATAGAATGAGACCCGAAGGGAAGTAACTCATGTTTGACCTGAGTTCAGGATGGGTCCAAAAAGTGTTCGAGACAATCTGCAAAATTAATTCTTTAAAATTTGCTCGCTCTTTACGTAGGGCACCTAGGATGTTCCCGTTTGGTGAGCGTTCAAATGGAAGAATGTTTGTACTGTGTGTAAAAGCCTGACAGTATCTGTGATGGTTTACGGGAGGCTTACTGTTCGGGCGTGATTTCCGGTATTGAATATTCATAACAGCCGTCCAGCACCAAAACGAGGCGCCATTGTTGTAGAGGACCAAGTCCACGAAAATAAATTCTTTGAAAATTTCTCACGCTCGACAGAAAGCAGCCAGGATGTTCCCGTTCGGTGAGCGTTCAAATGGAAGTATGCTTGTACTGTATGCAGACGCTCTGGGAGCTCTGTGATGGTTTACGGGAGGCTTACTGTGCCTTTAACTTCTCTGCTTTCGAAGGTCACGAGAGCCATGGAAAAATAAGCAATTCCCCTTGCGCGTAAAGGGTTACTTAAAGCAGTTATATGGGATTTTGCCATCATATCCTTTGCTCTGTCAAAGGAGGGGTTGTTTTTGCCTCCCGGTGTGGGTGGTCGTATGCATCGCTTTTGCGATACAAAGCTATGAAATACCCTTACGATATAAACTATAAAAAGTCCTAACTGCCGCAGCATAATTCGGAAATTACGGCTTTGTCCTTAAAGGATCCTGGCCTTGTTTGGGTCTCTGGGGCAAGTTTTTAGAACCGTACGAATCGCACGACTCTGTCTCCCCATCCCTTTCTTGCCCAACAAGAAACAGCCTCACGAATCTGTTTCATCTCCAGTAATTGACTTGATAGGCTTTTTACCTACTTTAATTGAATGACTGTTTCTACCACTTTCAACTCACTACACCACCCACAGATTCTTACGTTACTATTATACTACTATCGCCAGCGTTGGTAAGGGAAAAAGAAATCGCTGTTGTTGGTGGTGATGTTCTTACTACTACTGCTACCACCACCACAGACGCCTCTACTATTGCTGCTACTCACTACTGCTTCGGTTGTTCCTTTCATTGCTACCATCACCACCATCGCCACCACCACATCGTATTGCAACATACTACTGCTGCTGCTGCCAAGTCTACTGGTGCAGCTACTACGAGTAATATTACTGCTGCTGCATTTGCTGTTGCAGTTTCATCAAAATTTAATGTCACCACCACCACCAACACTATTACTACTACTGCCACGTAATGATGTATCTACTGCTGTTCCATCCGCAATGTCAATGATAGCTATGGTTACTACTACTACTACTACTACTACTACTACTACTACTACTACTACTACTACTACTACTACTACTAGCTACTACTACTACTACTACTACTACTACTACTACTACTACTACTACTACTGCCACTACTGGCGTTGAATCTGCTGCTACCTCTACTACCACCACCATTAACAATACTTTACCAAATCCACATGCATTGACCTCACACTCTTGCTTCTTTTACCAACCCCAGGAGCGTCACGTTAAAGTTAGTAGCCAATTGTCAAGCAAATCTGCGAAGAAGTCGAAAGTGTCCGTACCTGTACCTTTGTGGCGTCATCAAACTTCTTCTTTAGCAGCTTGCCCACCTTCCTGAACTCCGGGGTGGCCTTCCAGCACGTCTTGAGCTCGCACGACCCCGACATGCCGTGACACTTGCACTGCTTCTGAACGTTGCGGATCACTGCCTGCAAACAGAGATAAGGAAGGCAATGCTTACTATAAAAAGTGAGGAAGATGAAGTGTGCTATGCTGTGGGAAGAGGGGGTGGGGGTTGTGGCTTACAACACGTTTTCGGATCGCCAGACCCCGATATGCCGTGACACGTCCACTGCTTTTGCACGTTGCGGATAGGTGCCTACAAGCGGAGGGAGAATAGGTCAGTGGTTACAATTATGTGACCCTCCACCACGGAATGAGTCACATGTCACCTTTGCATGGTTTTCATATTTTTACATTTTTCTACAGAGTTTTTTATGCTCTATCCAGTGGTGAAAACCGTTTCAGAAAAGAGCGAAAACTGTTTGAGTTATAAGCCTGTGACTAAGGTGACCCTCACACTGTTACCAGACACTCCCCGGACTTACATTAAGCCTAGCGCAGAACCGCGCGAGGTGACATGCGACTCATTTCGTGGTGGAGGGTCACATATATTATAGCAAAAACAAGGAGTACAATGAAGCCGTATAAGATTTTCAGCAATTCAACCCTCATCTCAAATGTTCATTGGAAAAGAAAAAGGACAAGTCGCGTAAGGCGAAAATACAATATTTAGTCAAGTAGCTGTCGAACTCACAGAATGAAACTGAACGCAACGCAACGCAGCAAGACCGTATTCTCGTAGCATCGTCACTCCACCGCCCGTGGCAAAGGCAGTGCCCGTGGAATTGACAAGAAGAGCGGGGTATTCGTTGCGCTGAGAAGGATAGCACGCTTTTCTGTACCTCTCTTCGTTTTAACTTTCTGAGCGTATTTTTAATCCAAACATATCATATCTATATATTTTTGGAATCAGGAACCGACAAGGAATAAGATGAAAGTGTTTTTAAATTGATTTCGAAAAAACATTTTGATAATAATTTTTATATATTTAATTTTCAGAGCTTGTTTTTAATCCGAATATAACATATTTATATGTTTTTGGAATCAGCAAATGATGGAGAATAAGATAAACGTAAATTTGGATCGTTTTATACATTTTTATTTTTTTTTACAATTTTCCGATTTTTAAAGACCAAAGTCATTAATTAGTTTTTAAGCCACCAAGCTGAAATGCAATACCGAACCCCGGGCTTCGTCGAAGATTACTTGACCAAAATTTGAACCAATTTGGTTGAAAAATGAGGGCGTGACAGTGCCGCCTCAACTTTCACGAAAAGCCGGATATGACGTCATCAAAGACATTTATCAAAAAAATGAAAAAAACGTTCGGGGATTTCATACCCAGGAACTCTCATGTCAAATTTCATAAAGATCGGTCCAGTAGTTTAGTCTGAATCGCTCTACACACACACACACACACACATACACACACACACGCACGCACACACGCACGCACATACACCACGACCCTCGTTTCGATTCCCCCTCGATGTTAAAATATTTAGCCAAAACTTGACTAAATATAACAAGGGAAAGCTCTATTGAGACTCTACCTTCCTGCCGATACATGTCGGCATACATTTGCAAGTTCGCCACCTTCTCCTCCTCCTCCCTCCAATGGTGTGTAACCTATCTATATATTTGACTACTACTCACCAGCCTGCCAGCTCTGTTGTTGTGGAGGTTGATCTGACTGTGTAACCTATATTTGATTACTACTCACCAGCCTGCCAGCTCTGTTGTTGTGAAGGTTGATCTGACTGTGTAACCTATCTATATACAGTGGTCGCCGCTTAATAAAGCTACTTCTGGACCGACGAAAAATGGCTTTAATAAGCGGCGGATTTATTAACCGGCGGTCCAGGAATACGTCATTTTCGAAAGAAAAAAAAATCTTCTCTTTTGTTTACGTCACTCAGTCACTTTCTTTCGTCATTTACACTTGTTTGAATCTAAACAAAACTTCACGAAGGATGTTGAACTTTTGTTTTAAATATGTACATGTACGTGTACTTTGATCACTTCGGTACATCAATAATTTCACTGTCACCGTCACGAATCATTGCTCGGCAGAGAAGAACGATTTTATGAGTGTTTGTTTGTTGGTCGTATTCCACAAGATAATGTGAGTTTTAGTCACAAACTACGTGATTTCTCTGAGAAAACTGGCTTTAATAGGCGGCGGGTTGGTTTTATTAACCGGCTTTTTCTAATACATAAGATATAGTGATAAATCCGGACCGTCTGAAATCGGCTTTTATAAGCGGCTGGCTCTATTAACCGCGGTTTTATTAAGCGGCGTCCACTGTATTTGATTACTACTCACCAGCCTGCCAGCTCTGTTGTTGTGAAGGTTGATCTCACTGTGTAACCTATCTATACATTTGATTACTACTCACCAGCCTGCCAGCTCTGTTGTTGTGAAGGTTGATTTGACTGTGTATATTATCTATATATTTGATTCCTACTCACCAGCCTGCCAGCTCTGTTGTTGTGAAGGTTGATTTGACTGTGGATGTCCCGGGCCTCCTCCTTGTAGTCTAGAAACTTCTTAGCATACCTCTCCCCGAAGTCCACGTTGTGACTGCACCCTCCCCACTCAAACGTCTGACCCACGGCCTTGGGCCTGTTGTAGCCTGGGTATCCCTGTTTGTGCCCGAAGTGCCCGGGATGGCCGGCATGGTGCCCGGCTTGCAGAACACTCATGTCACAGCCGCAGGATTTCAGCTTGCCCATACTGCAAGCCTTGGACACTTGGTGGGTGACTCCTGCTGCTGAGATGGCGTAGGCAAAGGCCGTCTCTTTGTAGCCTGAGTTGACAAAAAGAACAAGGAATAAGTGTAAGATGGTAGTGAGGTATGCGTTGAATATGCCATTACGTCTTGGTGATTAAAACAAGGAAAACGTGATGTTTATAACAAACAAACTCCAAATCAAACAAACAAACAAACAAACAAACACACAAACTCACAACAAACCATTATCCAACCGACCAACAAACAATCTTAACAAACAAAAAACAAAACAAATAAACAGACCACAAAAAAACAGAAATCATTGTTTTCAAACCATACATACGTGGTCGATGTGTTCATTGAGACAAAAACGTTTTACGTATCACAAAAAAAGACTATCATCAGCGAAAACATAAACAAATGGTATACTATCACCAAGAGACAATGTTAAGTGCAAGTTTGGAGTGCATGTAATGTAAGTGTGTCTATGCAGTGTGTATAGCATATATGAATATTGAGTGAACAGTACATGTGGTGATTTTTGTCCATACGGTTAATTGTTTTATGTAGGTTGTACATTTAATTGTTCTATTCTGTATATGTTCTTTTGTAAAGGGCCTAGAACCATGGGTTAGGCACTTAAAAATGTTTAGTGATTATTATCATTATAATGCCATCAAGGTCGAACTTGTTTCTTTCTAATCTGACTCGCCTTTGTTGATTCTGTACCCCCCCACACACACACACACACACAGCTCCTTTCTTTAGGGAGGGGGCTTTTATTTACATGCTTCTTTAACGGTTTCCTCTGTTTCTGCTTCGTTGCTGTTTTTCGTTGATCTTACAAACGCAACTGCAGTTTCACACATTTCCCAACCTTGATGCAGCACACGTCAAATGCACGTCATTTGGTAAGCGAAAAAGGCACCACACACACATACGAAGACTGAGGAAATAAAAGAAGTAGAAGAAGAAGACGCAGAAGACGATGGCAGTGCCTGTCCTAAACAGACACTTTTACTCACCTAATACCCCACTCAACAAACCCAAGCAGGTGTCCCCAGCTGAGAGAAACAGAGAAAGGGAGAGACAGAGCCACCAAAAGGAGCATCTCAGGGAAATCAACAAACGGCGCACGAACCAAGAGGTAAAGGACCAATGCTCCCCCCGATCCAAAGCCATGCTTACAGCTCTATCAAGCTTCAAAGCACAAAACTAAACAGCCCTCAAGATGGACCATCGGTGCAGGGGGGTGCAGAAGACTTGATCCAGCAGGTTGGAATTCTGCGCGAGGCTTCGCTTTTGCCAACCGCATTCAACATGAAGGATGTGTAGAGATTACTGGAGATGCGAGAGTATGTACCAAGATGTTGACTAGCCGTCCATGGAAACTGGCGCGACCACCATGAAAAAGGTAAAGTTGTCTCGATTAGATGAATGGCTTTGGAAGAGTTTAGCCGTGTTTGTTTAGTGAACACACACGGACACAGACATACGGTGAGAGGCATAGAAATGCAAATATGGAGAGACAGAGAGACAGATACAACAGACAGACAGATGCACGGCATGCACTACACAGGCACGCACACGAAGATGCACAGACAGCCGGACAGACAGACAGACAGACAGACAGACAGACAGACAGACAGACACACACACACACACACACACAAACACACACACAGACAGACACACACACACACACACACACACACAGACAGACACACACACACATAGACAGACACACACACAGACAAACAGATGGTAGACAGAGTTACACACCACACCAAACTAAACAGTGGTATATATTTCCTCAGTGTGAACGCAGTTGTTTATGCTGCCACATTTACCAATTCTAGAGCTATATCCAAGACAACTGACACAAATAAGACAATCTGACCACACACAGACATAAGACGTACGCCAAAGCTGTCTTCCAGTCAATTACTGAAGAAAACACCTTGCCTTGCCAATTCCATTTAGTGGTAACTTTGCCCTGTCATCTAAGTACCTTTCAACCGTTTCCAGTATCCTTGTATCCTTGTATCCGTGTACACTACATTGGGGTGTGCACGTTAAAGATCCCACGATTGACAAAAGGGTCTTTCCTGGCAAAATTGTATAGGCATAGATAAAAAAAAAGTCCACCAAATACCCGTGTGACTTGGAATAATAGGCCATGAAAAGTAAATATTCGCCGTAATGGCTTGAAAATTACTGGCCGATGTGAATGCGAGATAATTATATTGTGTAAACAATTCCATCTCACACGGCATAAATTAATATGTAAAGCGCTTAGAGAACGTCAAGCGCTATATAAATCTCCCATGTAAATAAAATAATGATGTTGTTGTAAATGTTATTAATAAGATGATGCACGGAAAGGAAGAAATTGATTTGATGGATATCCCCTCTTATCGTGGTAAGAAAGTACACAACGCACAACAGTTCAGAAAAGAATTAGTAAGCATGAAACTTGTTGAACCGTGTGCAATTGGATTTTGGAGGAGGAAATTTAATTATGAAATTGACAAGAAAGATTGGCTGATGAGTTTTGAATCGGTTAAAGAGACAAGGCTACGAGTATTACAATAGAACTTACTTCCCAATATTTACCCCACAAATATTATGTTATGTAAAATGAAAGTTGTGGAAGACAATATTTGTTCACACTGTAGTAATAGCATTGACTATATCTATAGAACACTTTTTTTCTTTTGCCCAGTGGTGCTTGAGTTTTGGAAACAAATTGAACTTTATATCGTCCTTGTCCGATTGAAACCTCGTAAATCGATTTTGAGCGTTTCGAGAAAAACACAAAAAACGTCTTTAAAAAATAACTTGTCATCAAAATAAGCCAATTTTTTCTGCACATGATCTACGAACACAAACAAATTACTGTGTGTAATTAAATAGTGTTGGTCACAATTAAAACGCACGATATTCAACAAAATTGCAAGATACGAGTTTTTCTTTTTTAAAACCCGACCAAACTTGAAGACTTACAAGGTTTTATAACATAGCCAAAGAACAAAAAAGACAAAAACAATGTTTTATACGCAGTAAACACACAATCGTTCTTTTGTCACAATGTTCATTTGTTTTTTGATTGTACAAACCGATGTATTATCATACTTGTGTAAAATGTCCTTGCAGTCTCCTTGCAACCTTGTCAATTAACACACAAACAAAACCAAGTGTAAACTGAAGCTTATCAGTACATAACATTCTTTGCTTGCAGGAAAGCGTAAACATCCATACAGGAGCCTTTTTGTATGCACAGAAAACAGAGTATTCCTTGAAAACAATGAGATATCTTAGTTTGAGTGCAATTGTCATCCAAATGTCCTTGAACAGCTAGTAGTTATGCAGGATGACCACTCATGAGAATGCAGAGCTTAACGACCATAGGGTAGACCATGTGTATTGGTATGAATCTACTGGAAAAACCTCCTTGACATGCTGAAGATGCTGCCACTTTATGTCTTTGATGGTCAGCCGTACTCAGTAGAGCTGGGGGATGATATTGGGCTCACCATGTGCTCTTCTTCTTCTTTGTGAAAAAGGCCACCACTCCTCAGAATAGATGAGCTTGTAGCGACAAGTACCGTCAGGCAGGTACTTCGGACTGCGAATATCCACCAATTATGGATCCCCAGAAGTGTCTGAGATCAAGAAAGTCCTTGAAGAATGTGTGGGCTACCTGGACAACTTTGTAAGGTTGCCTTTTTCTTGCAGAGGTGATGGCTTCCTCGTATTCTCCTTAGTTTGTTTTTGATAGCTGGGTGTACAGAGTCTACTTTCATCCAGGCCGGGATGACCTTTCTCAGGAAACGTTTGGAAAACGACTTTTCCTTGACTGACTGCAAAGTAAAGATGGGCGTTTCCCAAGACTATTAAACTGCGGTTCTGGTACCCACAGCCGTCATTGTAGATAATGATTGCCTTGGTTGTTTCGCCAACTGTTGCTTTTGACTTATCTTTTTTGACTCATCCTAAAAGTAGCAAGTAACCTCTGTGTCACTCAAGTTGTACAATGTGAAGACAGTAGTGGCAGCACAGCTTGGCCTTGAAGTATTTTTTTAATTTGCTTATATACATAGGGCCAACAAGTCGACCTGCAGATACAGGGTGAAAACTTGGACATCACCATTCTCTTTAGCAACCCTCTTGTCAATGTTCTGTTATTTGCAAGCTTCGTCTTTGCGTTGAATGTGCATCTGGTACACATGCTATGGGATGTTTCCGTACTTGGATTCACAGCAAACGTTGCATTCATAGTTTTTGGGGTTGGTGAATCACAATGTTTGGTTTGCTTCACTACTTCCATTACTCCTGGAAGATAGTGATTTTGTTTCCAAGCGAAATCTGCACCACCAATTGACTCCTGCTCGCTCATGCGGAGCTTGCACCAGACAGAACAAACATGACTCCTAATGCAAACAAGTCGAGCAGATACAGTTTTTGTCATGCTTAACAGTTGTTGGGTCAATGCAGTCCACATGAAACTGACCATGATAATGGACACAGTACACCCACGAAACACAATCAGAGTCCATACGAACAGTGATGTCATCTATGATAAGTTCCGTTTCGAAATTCCATGGTATAGAACTTTTATTCAGGCACACACAGCACATCAACCTAAGATCTTCAAGCGAAGAGAATTGGCTTTCAGGTGTGAAGGACCCACTGCCAGACATGACAGACTGCATTCAGACACTATAACACAACTTCAGTACGTGACATATGCATACCTGTACATCTTCAGCTAACAAATAAGATCAGAAGTTCAGGACTGAACTGTTACATAGTTAAGAGATATTTCAGAATACTTTAACTGCTTAATCTCTCTTTGTAGTTATGCTTTTGTACTCAGCAAAGGAAAATACCAACACAAAAATCATTTGAACAATAACTGATGTCGTAGAGTGTCATTTTACTACACAATAGTTACGTAATGTGGGCACTTCTAGCTTCATTAATGACGCTAATAATTAATGTTGCCTAAACTCTGAGCGTACGGACATGTTACCGTAACCTCGTATCTAACGGAAACAGTTCATTAACCGCCGTGTTTAGATATTAGAAAAATTGTAAGTCGACATACGAGGTTTGCATCGGCCAAAACTGAAAAACACACGAACAAAAAAAAGCTCGTAACTCAAGTTACCTGTAATTTTGGTTCGCGGTTTTGCCAAAATGATATACGAAGTATTTGTATACCCATTTTTAACTGACTTCCAGCGATCTTAGGCTTTCACCAAAATAACCAAAAAATAGAGAAAAAATCGTAGATTATATTGATGTAAAAAAGTAGATTTCGCAAAAAATCGAGTTACGAGGTTTTAATCGGACAAGGACGATATGTAGGTACACTTGGATAAACAGATAAAGTTAACTGTGCATGAAATCATGTTTGGAGTTAAAATCGAAAAATGCATGCAACTCTGTTGAAAGAATTAAACTGCATAATTTTGGTTGCTAAAATGTGCATAAGTATTTCAATGCCTCTTTTTATTATCTTGGAAAGGCAACTGCAGATCAAAAATATTTATTTCTGATTAAAAAGTTCCAAGACAAATATTTAGTAAATTTTTTTTAATAAAAAGAATTGTAAATGTTACCTCCACCATCATTACCCCCCTTTCCCTCTCTCTCTCTTTCCCTCTCTCTCTCTCTCTTTCTCTCTCTCTCTCTCTCTCTCTCTCTCTCTCTCTTTCTCTCCTCTCTCTCTCTCTGTCGCTCTATCAGATGTCTTTATAATGAATTGTCAGAATGTATTCCAAATGAGTGAGGTCAATTATGCATCTATACATCCGTAGATGCCTTTCATTTGTTTCATGAATGTTAATACTATAGACTTTTTGAGTGGTAAATGTTGAAGGATGAAAGAAAATATATTGTGAGTGGACGGATGCATGTTATTCATTAAAAGCCCCACAATGATGTGCTTGGCAAAAAAATAAAAAAAATAAAAAAATAAAAAAGGTCTGATTCATTTTCAAAAATGTCATCATGGATTTTGCAATTAACTTTTAGTCAATAAGTCTGAAACAAAATGGAATCTCCATCTGTTTACAGGGAATAGAAAGGGGGAAAACATAAGGCACTGTTGCAAATGATTACTGGAAGTTATTTTGAAATTGCGAATATATAGGTAATGAATATCTAAGTCTAAAAAAGCTCAAGCATTTTAACAACTTGAAATTTGTTACCGGCACAATCAAAATCAACAAAGAAAACGACTTTTTCCTACATTCTTGAGAATTCGTTTTTTGTTCTCGTAAATCTGGAAGCGGGTTTGTAGTCAATGTGCATGGCATTCGGAATACGAACTTGAAGAAACTACGATACGCTAGCTGGCACAAGATCACAGATCATTCCCCTTAACACATCCAGTCATTAACGCAGTCGCATTTAAACAAAACTGTCTGTGGAACACGGCGAAAAACAGACAAGAAAAAGACAAACCGCGTACACAAACTCTACATTTCCACGTAAACAAAACAGCGTACAGCCAGACACAGACACCACCATGCCTTGTCTGTTGCGTTTCTTTTGAAGCTGGCCTAATGACGGAGTGTTTAGCTGATGAGGACACTCCCTTCTGCTATCTGCTAGTTGGAGTTGATACTAATCATGTTTTCGCAGCAACGAGACAGCAGCTGCCAAAATCTTTTTCCGCCTCAAATTGTATCTGTATCAACACTTAGGAAGTAATGATAGGTTCCAGAAACGATGGTTAGAGTTTTAAAAGTTCTAATTAAGAAGAAACCCCGGAGAGAGAAAAAAATCAATCGGGTGAAAATGACGGTGGGGAACAACATGCATATAATATTATATGGAATTCATGTTATATAATCTTGCAAAATATTTTCTTGATATTGCCGTACATGACTTTATATATATATGCCAGAAAATCACTAAGAGTGAGTTGATTCACACATAAACTAGCACTTTCGAAATAACATAGTGCTCGTTCAAAAGTCGTCTATCGCATCCGTTGAACACTGACATTGTCTGATTACAAGTTTTCGGTCAATTTCTAAGATTTAACTAAAACATGCAAGTTAGTTGCGAGGTTGAGCAGAACATCAATAGTTCATACAGAAAGATGTTTTTTTTTAACCCGGTAAGAGTGTCTTCATCAAAACTTGTCTGACGTCAACATAAATCTAATAAATCAGGTATGTGGAGAGAGAGAGAGAGAGAGAGAGAGAGAGAGAGAGAGAGAGAGAGAGAGAGAGAGAGAGAGAGAGACAGAGACAGAGACAGAGACAGAGACAGAGAAAGACAGATAGACATAAACAGAGACAGAGAGAGAGAGCATCGTGCGTGCTTACGTGTGTGTATGCGTTTGTATCAAGGACCTCTAAAGAAAGGGTTTCAGTCGTCCTTGGTTTGTATAACAAAATATATATATATAACAAAATCAAGGAAAAGAAAAGCCAAACAAAGAATTTCAAGTGGCAGCCCAAATGTTCGACCTGTTGCCAGGCCTTCTTCAGGGATATATCTATATCTGTTGTGTGTCTGTTCGTATCATCGTAACTGTCCGTACACACATTCAGGGGAAAAAACTAGGTGTAAAGTGCATGTAGGTGCCTTTGAGTTTGGTGAGATTGCGTTGAGAAGGAGAAGGTGAGGTTGGGGGAAGGCGAGGTCAGAGGAGGGTTTTGGAGGCGCAGAGATACAGACGGTAACACAGACGGATACATGGTCGTGTTTTCTTTGGGTCTCGCACCGCAGAGGCGTAGTTAGCCTCAAATTGACGGCGCGTGTTGTTGAGTAATGCTATCATTTCCACGTCGTGTTTGGTCTCTGTCCAAAAGCTACAGCTTTGATACTCACCCAAGAACCTAAACCAACTCCTTGTCCAATACAGTTTGTGTCTTTCTTTTACCACCGCGATCAAAATCAAGTCTCGATATTTGGGATAGGGCCCGGGTGGAGGGAATGGGGTGTGGAGGCAGTTGTTTTCTCGGCCTTCCTTTAAATGTTTCCCCGTTGTTCATTTGGAACATATGTGTTTGTTGTTCTTATTTTGTTCCACTGATATTTGTCTTTAAATTTCAATGTGTATCTTCAACAACAAGTAATACAATGTCCATTTACACCAACTTCTTGCTGATCTTCCATGTGCAGACTCAGAGACGGTATCCATGTCTCACCCCCGTGTTACCACAGTGGCATGTTTAAAAAAAAAAAAGAAAAAAAAAGCTGATTACACTCGCGCACACCTGGGTAGAGCGACTCTCGTTGAGAGGAAGCGACCCGGATGTGCCGGCAATGGGATAATACAGTACTGGCAAATGGAAAAAAGAAATGTTTCGAAGATGGCGCAGAACCTAACATCAAGAGACTGCAGGTAAGCAGGAAAGGCTGGAAACGACTGGTAACATGTGATCCTCTCTCATGACGACGCCCTGCACGACATAATATTAGCAAGATCTAGATGTGGCACTTTTGAGCACGTGTACGGGTAACGTCATCAAATCTTCTCTTTACGTCACGGGTTTGCCAGGAGTTGCAGTCTTGGTGGGAGCAAAACAACGTATGATTTGGAACATTGGAGACAAAAAGTGAGTCACGGGTGACGCAAAATCCACAGGTACACGTACAGGTCTTTGCTACACGTTCGATCATCTAGAACACTGTAATGCTTGGGGACACTCCGCCGACAAACATGAATTGAATGGGCTACTTCAGGAAAGGAACTAACACCGCATGGACATTACGCAACACGATCTCCTAGCCCAACGGATTCTATGTCAAACGAGTTTGACCAATTGTTAACGATGTGAGCACAATTTAACAAGACTCCCTTTCGAATAACCAAGACGCTGAAATATCTTGAATTTGCCAAATAGGCCTAGCAACCTCAATTGGGGTTTCGATGACTAAAGTGGCTTCAGGCGAGGCAAACTTATCCATTCCCATGGAAACTACAGCTGCAGGAGAAAGACCGTCAATATGGATAGAAACGTATACAATTATTATGAATTATTTTTAATATGCTGACTGTTGGCAAATGATAACAAGACATGTCGAGAAAAAAGATATCAAGCATGAGCCTTTTAGGCGAATGCTGATATCGTTTGTGAGACATGTCTGTTATCATTTCCTAACAGTCAGCATATTAGAAATAACGGTTTTATTACCGTTTAATTCGACCAAAAGAAATTTCGAAGCAACCCCGCGAATTAGACAGAACAACCGCAATGGGAACGTGAGCGCTTCTACCTGATTATGCCTGTCAGTCAAAGAATTCTTGTGACCTGAGTCAGCCAATCAGAGTAACACACCTGACGTGATGAATATTCACAGGTCAAATGCCTTTGACACACAACAATCTCACAAGATAAACCATGTTGAACATGCGTTTCGGTTGCTTCGCTTTTTCTCGTTGAACAGAGAGCGACAGATTTAGAACCGACTCCAGACGGATGGGAAATGACGTAAAGATACATTTGATGTAAAGCGACTGGCGCAATTTCACTTGATTTTTCCGAACTTTGATCATTTAGATTTCAAGTGAGCGGTCGGCATTGCACACTCAGACGATGGGCGGTGCCTTGCTGTTCCGTTACGCACCCACCGACAAAACTCGCTTTTCGGTATTTTGTAGATAAAGAGAGTATTACCTGACAGCTTTTGAAGTGTCATTCTTTAGAATAAATCACGCTGATATTGTTGAATTACATTTTTACTTTGTCTTGTTAATTTTTAGCGTGATAAACAAAAAGGGTCCCTGCCTGAACGTTATAACATTTAGAGGGTCACCTAGAATCCGTCCTGCTTGGTCAAAAAGCCATATGGGGCACTGAATTGGTAATAAAATTTGTTAGCATGGTGTTTACGCATAAACCTCTGTTTAATTGACATAAAACTCTGTGGTGACTTTTTATAATGTCTTTCTTCCGGCGGTTTAAATGTCTTTCGGAATATGGCGATGATATCGTCGTACCACGTCTCAAGACCATGTACACTCGGATCTTCTGAGCCTTATAAAGTGGTTCAACAACTAGCGAGAGGCTAGAGACCAAGAGCAGATCTTCTGAGTCATCTGCCAGCACATGAAAACTGGCAGTGTTTGGGGATAGTCAGCCCACTGTGTCGTCCAGCCACATCGATGAAGACCTTGTGCATTCACAACTTCTCATTTGCAGTTGGTTTGCTTATGAGCTACAGTGGAACCCCCCAATTGACCGGCACGGTTGGCCTAGTGGTAAGGCGTCCGCCCCGTGATCGGGAGGTCGTGGGTTCGAACCCCGGCCGGGTCACACTTTAAAATTGGCAATCTAGTGGCTGCTCCGCCTGGCGTCTGGCATTATGGTGTTAATGCTAGGACTGGTTGGTCCGGTGTCAGAATAATGTGACTGGGTGAGACATGAAGCCTGTGCTGCGACTTCTGTCTTGTGTGTGGTGCATTTCTGGATGACAATTCTGTGATCGGCAACGAACAAGCTGGATTCCGAAAAGGCCACTCTACTGTAGACCACATTTTTGCACTACATTGTCTTATTGATATATTTTTACAACAAAAGAAAAAGTTGTATTGTGCTTTCATTGATCTGCGTAAGGCTTTTGATTCTGTGCAACGCAGTCTCCTGTGGCAGAAGCTGATGCAACGGAATATTACGGTAATGGTAAGGTATTGAATGTAATTAAGGACATGTATGATAGGGCAAAATTGTGCGTGAAGGTGAATAGTGTATTCTCCGAGGCGTTCACCTCAAACATCGGGCTTTTCCAAGGCGAAAATTTATCACCGATTCTTTTCTCACTATTTTTAAACGACCTGAAGCAGTTTTTGATTGAATATGATGTCAGCCTAGAGTTGCCCCTGAAAAGAGCCCAAGAAATAGATGTTGAACGCATTAATGACTATATGTATTTGTTCCTGTTAATATATGCTGATGATACTGCTATACTCGCCGAAACGCCTGGCGAAATGCAAAAAGCCCTGGATGGACTAGATCGTTATTGTAAAAACTGGGGACTAAGCATAAATATTGAAAAGACAAAAATAGTTGTTTTTTCGCGGGGGAAAATACGGAATATCCCAAATTTTGTCTTGAATGGAGTACCTGTCCAAGTAGTTTGGGACTATGTGTACTTAGGTGTACTATTTAACTATAATAACAAATTTCATAATGCCATGAAACGTCAATGTTTGATTGGTAACCGTGCAATGTTCTCGTTAATTCGAAAATGTAGAAAACTAAATTTACCAATTGATGTGCAATTGGATCTTTTTGAGAAGTGTGTACATCCAATTTTGCTGTATGGTTGTGAGGTGTGGGGATATGATTCATTAGACATATTATCAAGGTTTCAATTGCGATTTTTAAAAATGCTTCTTGATGTATATAAAACTACACCCACCTGTATGGTTTACGGAGAGCTTGGTCGTTATCCAATTAGAATTGAGGTACAATGTCAGTTACTGGTTTATTGGTATAAACTGATGAAAGAAATGAACGATGGTGCGAATAAGATGTCCTGTTTAATGTTAAAGCTACATTTGAAGTTGTACCATGTACAAAACGTTAAATTGCCCTGGTTGTCGCATGTCAATACTATGTTAAATAAGTTGGGTCTATCATATTTATGGACAACTCAGAGTCTTGCCGTCTCAGGTTTTAAAAACGTTGTAAAACAAAGGCTAAGAGATCAATTCCTGCAGGAATGGAACACTGACGTGAACGCCAACAGCTTGTGTTTTAATTACAGAATATATAAAAAGGATTTTTGTCTGGAAAGGTATTTGCTTTGTTTGCCTAGGAAATTCCAAGTTAAATTAGCAAAATTTAGAACAAGCAATCATAAGTTGCCAATACATCAGCACAGATTTTTTAATGCTCCTAGAAATGAAAGATTGTGTGATATGTGCGATAAAAATGAATTAGGTGATGAGTTTCACTATTTGTTCATTTGTACCGACGAAAGTATAGTGTCTGAAAGAAGAAAATTAATTAGTCCTTATTACCGATCTCACCCAAATTGTTTAAAATATGAACAGTTAATGAATTGTAAATCTAAGATAAAACTAATGAAGCTAGCAAGATTTGTAGCCCACGTTATGATTTTAGTATGTTAGCGTTATATCTAGTTTCTTTATTGGTATGTATATGTATGTAATATAGACTAATACATGTTTTTGTTTTGTTTAGTGTTTTTACAAAAGATGCATGGCATAATGGTATTGCCAATTTATTTCGGCTGTATATTATCGTTGTCCGCTTAATGTATACATATTATCTGTCTGATCTCTTATCTGATTTTGTTAAACCTATATTTCTTTTATTTTTGTTTGTATGTATGGAAGTGTATATTGCCAATTTATTTTGGTTGTATAGTATTGTTGTATTTGTCCGCTCAATTTGTATACATGATATATTAACTGTCTGATTTGTTACCTTTTTTTGTTAAAATTATATCTTTGTTTCAAAGCCCTCTGGGCCCAAAACAATAAAATTAAAAAAATACTTGACTATATGTCAAAGCAGCACCGCCCTGATATGGCCCTTCGTGGTCGGCTGGGCGTTAAGCAAACAAACAAACAAACAAACAAACAAACAAACAAACCCCCCCAATTAGGACACTCCAGTTTAAGACTCTCTCCTTTTTATGGCCCTGTTTTCTCAGATTTTCTGTTCAAACCCTCTTTCAATGTACCCCCATTTTCAGACTCCTTCTTTTTTAGACCAGCATTCCTCAGATGTTTTGAGGTCTTAAAACGGGGTCCCACTGCAGCCCTTAACTACGACATATCGAGCTGCTCTGTCGAGGGAGCAGCGGTTCAATGCACTATAGCCACCCTGAGTGGGCCTAGTGCAGGTATCTTCTGCTTGCAGGTGAAAACTGCATGCGATGTTCAGGGCAACCTATGCAAAGAGATAATTATGTAGTATTAGTAGGGGTCTGGAAACGCGCAGTATCGGCCAGGGCAAACCGAAGACGGTGGGCGAAACAGAAGAAAAAAAGACGAGCGTCTAAAGGCGAGTAAACATCAGGTGTTGGGGCTTGCCGTGCCATCTGCAAGCCGTTATTGCAGGGGATAGGGCGATGATGAGCGTGTGGTATGTGACAACTGTTTCAATAAACTCCCGCAGGTAACCGTTTTCCCCTACTTGAAACATCCCGTATGTTTACGCACGGGGGCGAGCGCTGGGCCCGATGGACTCCGGATGAGAATAATGACCCCGAGTACCAAAACGCCACTCGCGCTGCCGGGTTCGATCATGTTGATTGTATTTCTCTCTGTTTCTGATTCTGAGCTAGTGATGCCAAAACACTCGCCCTGGCTTTGATTATGATGATTTTATTTCTCTCTGTTTCTGATTCTGAGCTAGTGATGCCAAAACTCTCGCTCTGATTTTGATCATGATATCATGATGAGTTATTTTTCTTCAACTTTGATTCTTAACTTATAGTGACGTTTCGCGAACCAAAAAACTCGCACCGGCTTCCATGATGATTCTGATTCTGAACTTATAGCAATGCTAAACCAGCCAAAGCACTCGAACTGGCTTCGATTATGATGAGCTCATTTCTCTCTGGTCTATAGAGCTCGAATGTCCATTGGGGTACCCCACAGGACCATATGAAATCTCATCTGATCTAATCTGATCTTATCTGAGCGGTGCGCGACGAGCCGAACAAAACGCCAGCCGGGTGTTGTTATTAAGTGATTTAGACTGACTGGAAAGTAGTTTCATTAGGACAACAGGTAAAACCAGAAGTACCCATTGAAAAGATGCATCTGTATATATCATGTCTACCTATGATTGTCGACAAAGATACGATTTATTTCTTTTGATCAAGAATATAGAATATAGCATACAGAATATTTTAATGCCAAGGTAAGAACATGTCTTGACATTCTGTATTATGTATATTAGGATCAAACAAGTTCTATCTACGGCAGATAAAACGAATAGACCAATGATGTCCGTCTATTCTAAAGGCCCAGTTTGAATGTATTTCGTGAGCAGGATTTCTGTTAAAGTCACAATCGCTTAAAAATAAGTTCAGTCTAATTCATATTAAAAACAAGCCTCCGGCGTACAGCAGCCTTCATCAGGGCCTCCGGAGTTGCTGTCTGAGCGAACGACGAAGAAGAAGAAGAATATTAAAAACAGTATAGTTTGCGATATTTCGCAATTTCCAGTCGCATCTGTGTATGTAATCAAGCACGTCTACACAACATACTTGATTAAAACATTACCTGAACAATTCCATTTAGTAATAGGCTCGTCTTTTTTTCGAATCACTGTGGAATAATTTCGAGACGCTCCAGTGGAGTATATTGAGGATAAGTTTACACAACTTTTGCACACCGTAAAATGCGTCTAATCGAGCCGAATGAACAGTCACACGGATATAAGCTACATTACAATTCTCAGTCAACCACGGAAAATGACGCCATAGTAAACCCCTCCCAATTTATGGTCTCTGTGAAAGACATTACGTTGAAACACCACGCACTTCTTTCGACATAAAACTTCGGAGGAATGAAAAGGAGAGAAGGAATATAAAAAAAAATAAAAAAAATAAAAAGCTATCGGGATCTGGTTTCTCATCAGCTTTACGGCAATTCCGGGCGGGGGCGAGGCCAAGCACATCATTCCTTTCCAAAACAGAACGCACATGTGAGAATGCTACCGGCAAAAGATGGACCCGTTCAGGGAATTCCTATTCGGTCCCCTGAGTGCATCGCTGACCTCACTTGGAAACCCTGGGATGGATTGTGCGCAGTTCCCATATGGGTCTGCGGTTGGCGTGTTCCCTGATTCAAGGCCAACAAACGAGGACATCTGCGCTGCATTTTTCGTTGGGCGTTTGCTCGGCCATTTCTAGGAATGGTACACGTGCCATGCGCATGTATGCACGTTTAGGAGGCTAGGATACTTCTACATATCTGGAACGTACTCCCGGCGATTGCACGTGGGGCACGTACAACCGATTGGTACGACTGAGTTGGCGATTTCTGGCAATGGGACAGATCCTGAAGGGTTTGCCGAATATCTCCAGAAACAGCAGCATGATGCGTGCAGGGTATACGTACGTCTACTGCTGCTGTTGCTGTTGTTGTTGTTCTTGTTGTTGTTGTTGTTGTTGTTGTTGTTGTTGTTGTTGTTGTTGTTGATTTTGTTGTTGTTGATGTGTGAATAAAGGGATGGATCCCACGCATCTCTCTCTCCACACAACAACAACAACAACAACAACAACAACAACAACAACAACAACAACAACAACAGTAGACGTACGTATACCCGATCAATGACAGTGAAGTCAGCGGCAGCAAGAGGACAACAACAATATTTACAACAACCATTATAACAACAACAACAACAACAACAACATTCACAGCAACAATAACCACCATTACTACCACTACCCGCATCACAAACACCACCACCACTACCAGCCACACAAAAACAACAACAACAACAACACCATCAACAACAACAACAACAACAACAACAACAACAACAACAACAACAACAACAACAACAGTAACAGGTCTTACCTCTAGTAAGCAGCGGACTGGAGTGAGGATTCTTGTTCTTGGTCTCCAGACTAGAGCAGTTCCACCTGTGGGTACGCAGCTGAAACTGGCACTCGTGGATGGCGATCTGGACACCCTGAATAGCGGAGGCCGTCACATCGGGGTACTTGCGACACAGGTTGTACTGGTTGGCCGTCAGTTCCGGGTAGGTCTTGCACACGGTGTTGGGGTCGAGCTTCGGCTCCTTCGGTATATTCAGGCGCAGAATGTCGTTATCCATAGCTCTGAGGAAAGATACGGATACGATTCGTAATAAAGGCAAGATGTAGAAGGTATATAGCAAAATAATGGTCAGAAAGAATTGTTAGGTAGGTATATGTACGTACTATATATATGTTTGTTTGTTTACCGCCAGTTTGACATGAAATAAATTCAATAGGCACCAACACTAGTTTTAAGGCAGTAAAGAGAGTCAGCGGGGAAAAAACCCGTCGTGCGTGTATTCTGCAATAATCTTTGACCTTCTTTTGCGAAAAAAGACACGCAATTTAAACACTGAAAACGTCCTTCAAATAGTTTGTTTTCTCTTTCTTTACGACTATATACTATGTAGCATACCAAGTGACGTTCTGTGAAAGAAAGTGCTCTTAAGAAACATCCCATTCGGGCTCACATTTGAAACTTTCACCGAGCAATAGAAAAGTTTCAACGAATCAGTGGCACTTGACAATTTACGAGTCAAGCGAAATCCTCACTTTCCAAAGCGTCACAACATCCCTTCCAACTTTATCTCTTTCCCCACAGCGAAATATTTCTGTACAAAAGGACCACCAGCTCTCGAAGCCAAAGACTTGCTCTCGGGGAACATAGGCAATACAGTAGAACTCCCTTTTACAACCTCCGACAATCTGAGAAAAAAATGTGACCCTCCACCACGAAATGAGTCGCATGTCACCTTTGCATGATATTCATATTTTTACATTTTTCTAAAGAGTTTTTTTATGCTCTATCCAGTGGTGAAAACCGTTTTAGAAAAGAGCGAAAACTGTTTGAGTTATAAACCTGTGACTAAGGTCCCTCACACTGTTACCAGACACTCCCGGACTTATATTAAGCCTAGTGCAGAACCGCGCGAGATGACATGCGACTCATTTCGTGGTGGAGGGTCACAAATAAGAAAGTCTTAAAGTGGATGTGAATGTACAGATCTATGTTATTTAAAACAAATTGTTAAAATTATGAAAAGAAAAAGTCTTAAGATGGAGGGGGGGGGGGCATCGTGTATTGGGGGGTGTTCTTCTTATTCTTCTTCTGCATTCGTAGACAGCAACTCCCACGTACACTCGTGTTTTGCACGAATGGGCTTTAACGTAGGATCTTAAAAGAGGGGTCCCACTGTATTGGAAGGGGAATTTTATGAGCGGTTCGTTATCAAAGTGCTCGAAAGAGTTACGAGGGGTTG
>NC_090246.1:66951003-67008503 GCF_037325665.1 Littorina saxatilis | reverse complement strand
CAGCGGACTTCGCGAAGTCTATTTACCGACAATTCAGTGCCACAGCTTAGTGCAGCGGACTTCGCGAAGTCTATTTACCGACAATTCAGTGCTACAGCTTCGTGCAGCGGACTTCGCGAAGTCTATTTACCGAAAATTCTGTGGCAAAGCTTCGTGCAGCGGACTTCGCGAAGTCTATTTACCGACAATTCAGGGCCACAGCTTCGTGCAGCGGACTTCCCAAAGTCTATTTACCGACAATTCAGGGCCACAGCTTCGTGCAGCGGACTTCCCAAAGTCTATTTACCGACAATTCAGGGCCACAGCTTCGTGCAGCGGACTTCGCGAAGTCTATTTACCGACAATTCAGTGCTACAGCTTCGTGCAGCGGACTTCGCGAAGTCTATTTACCGACAATTCAGTGCCACAGCTTCGTGCAGCGGACTTCGCGAAGTCGACTTCGTCCTACTATTATCAGGTTTAACCTTTCGTGGCTCCTGTCTACTACGTTGTTATTCCAAGGTCTAGACAAAAAAACGGAGTTCTGATTATCTTGAGAGTGCTGTCTGCTCATAATCAAATTAGTCAGGGACTGAAAATGACCATTGGTGCCAATGCGAGCAAACAGGTAGGTAGCCAGCTTTAGGAATACACAGTCAGGAACACACGTACCTAAAGTGTGGATGGTTACCTAAGAGGCGGCACTGGGTGCAGTGCCTTTCTAGTGCACTTGCACTACAACAGCACTGGGTGCAGTACTCGCTCCGGCATCGAAGAATTTTGCACTACAAAATTTGACCTATTTCGTCGCCTATAGAGGACGGAAAGAATGTCATTTTGAACATTGTTATGACATTCTTTCCGTCAAAAAAGTCAATTTAACGGTGTTAAATGAAGCGACCATCCACACAATTAGGTTGCCATCCAGAGTTTAGGTTGCCATCCACGTGTGGATGGTTGCCTTATGGTGATTTAGGCAACCAAACCTGTGGAAACGGGGGTACACACACACACACACACACACACACACACACACACGCACACACACACACACACCACACACATACACACACATACAACGCACACACACACACACACCACACACACACATACACACACTCGCACACACAAACTCACACATACACACACTCACACACACACACGCGCACACATACACACACACACACACACACGCACACACACACGCACACACACACACACACACACACTCACACACACACACACACACACACAGCGAACTGGGAGCCGTTGTTGGTTTAGAGTTGTTTGAACTTTACGGGGAGGGAAATGTTACACACCTTATGCTAAGAAATCGGTCAGTGTAGTCTACACCAGGTGCTCTGTAATAGTGTTTACGAATAATTGTCAGTACATGACCCTCAAATATGAAGGCGATATAGCCTACCAACATTACAAAAATGAGCGGAGTAGCCTGTTTGCCAAAGCGACATGCACTGAGTCAAATCGTATACCTTGGACATCGAAGCAGGTTTATTTACATGTACACTAAAATACAAGCAGGCCTACACATATATAGTGATTCCATTCACGGTTCAGAAGATCTGTACAAACGAAGAAAACAACAGATGGACAAACGATGACAACAGGAGACTGAATCAAAACATTACCAAACAGAGCGGGTTCGAACCACGTGGCTGCATGCACATACATAACGTTGGCTCAACAAAAGTGAAATAATCAATTTCCGAGGAAGGAAGAAAAACCAAGACGGCGACAAATTCCTCTCCCTTTAACAAAAAAAAAAGTCCTCACCTACGTGCTACTGCGCGGCAGCGTCACCAAGAAGACGGATGACACCATGCCTCTGTGTAAATTCGCCTCACACAAGGGGGGTAAGGCACAATGCACTACCGGTGGTATCCATCATGGCGGCCATTAGAGCGTCAGTTTACGCCGCGCAGCGTGCAGTTTACAACTCCGCTTCCTACTGTCTTGCACACGTAGGGACGAACGACGGGCAGGTACAGTGAAACCCCTTCTTAACACTCCCTGTTTTAATAACTAGCCTCGTTGAAGACCCTAGTTTTACAAATGTTTTGTTCACAATGTCTGTAATTTTGCCTCCATTTTTAACTTATTTAAGACCCCCAGCGTCTTAAGACCTTATTTTCTCAGTCTTTTTGAGATCTTAAAAAAGGGGTTCCACTGTTCAATAACGCTTAGGGTCAGAGCGTCTTCATACCTGCTACCTGTTGCCCTCCTTGTCGGAATCTACTACCTGTGCATCGTGCCGCTTTGCTATTTACCGTTTCATTCCTGTCTCTGACACCCCCCTTCGCTGCCGCTCAGTCGCTCACACTTGATGATTCGGTTAATTCGTTACAGATTCTGGGCGAAATCAGGGCGTGATGAGCATTGCCGTCACCATACGAGCAGTACGTGCTAGAACTAGCACTACCAGCACTGTGTGAGCGTCTTGCATGTGGGTGTTTTGTAGGCGGAAGAAGAGAAACAGAGTAAGAGGGAGGAGTTGGTTGTCGACTGTATCATTGGCAAATGATCTGGCATGTGAACTTTGCGATCGCAAACAAAAAAATGTACCAGCGATCTCTTTGAATGCAAAGGAAGGGTAATATAAAGCACAATCGTGTACACAAGCACGTACTCACGATCTCTGAATAGCAGTCAGAGAAATAGTTGCTATATACATTCTGTTATTGTACTTCACCTTTTGTCCGACTGATGGCAATACACTATCATCTTTTCTCCGAAACGAAGAAGTGTCAACTTCATCAAAACAGACCTACGTTGATCGGATTTAATCATATAGAGGTGCAGTATGCTGATCTTAATTTGCACCTAAGGATAATCTAGAACGCAGGAGTTTATTGGACTACTTAATATTGCTCTCGGGTTGAGCAAGAAACCAGCATTTTTCTTTCTTCACCTTTAATCGACATCTTTTTCTGAGCATACGGGTTTCGTCGGCTAAAATATAATAAATAACAACCTATCAGTTTGTTTCATACTTTAGTGTATGATGCACGTACAATGCATCGATCCAGGACATTGAAGAAGAAGACGAATAAGAGGTACACGAAGAACAAGACGAAGAAGAACAAATATGATGACAAAAAACCCTGTTCGTTTATTGTTTGTAAGCAAACCACAAAGAGACTTGTATCAAGAGAGAGGAATAGAAAACAGGTGAACTTGATCGTGATGTAACCAATCAAAACGCGTACAGCTTGCTTCTGCGTGCTTCTCGGCCCCGTAGCAACCCATTATTCAGCCACACACTCATGCGAGAGATGATGAGAAAATCCGTCCAGCATTGAATGAACCACATCACACAGCACCAACAGATGCTTTCTTACTGAAGAGGGATGACTCCAAGCGTGAGGATCATAAGACGAGGAGACCCAAGGGGGGTATCTAACAAACGAACGCCTCACGGCACGGTTAGAAGCAATCAGGGCATGAATAGACTGATAATAGATTCGTCATAGCTCCGGCAGCAGGGGGCAAAGAGATGCATGCACCGAGCTATAAAGTGTTGTTCACATAGCCGATTTTCAAACGATTTCAACGAACTGTTTCCAGCTAAAAGTCGCTCAGCGCTGGCCATTACAGTTCAACTTACTGCCCGATTCCCGATGCAGGAAAAAAAAAAAAGTCGCGTAAGGCGAAAATACAACATTTAGTCAAGCTCAGTCGAACTCACAGAATGAAACTGAACGCATTGCATTTTTTTCCGCAAGACCGTACACTCGTAGCATCGTCTGTCCACCGCTCGTGGCAAAGGCAGTGAAATTAACAATCCAGAAAAGCGCGGTAGCGGTTGCGCTGAGAAGGATAGCACGCTTTTCTATATCTCTATTCTTTTTAACTTTCTGAACGTGTTTTTAATCCAAACATATCATATCTATATGTTTTTGGAATCAGGAACGGACAAGGAATAAGATGAAATTGTTTTTAAATCGATTTCGGAAATTTAATTTTAATCATAATTTTTATATTTTTAATTTTCAGAACTTGTTTTTAATCCGAATATAACATATTTATATGTTTTTGGAATCAGAAAATGATGAAGAATAAGATAAACGTAATGTTGGATCGTTTTATAAAAAAAATAATTTTAATTACAATTTTCAGATTTTTAATGACCAAAGTCATTAATTAATTTTTAAGCTTCCAAGCTGAAATGCATTCCCAAAGTCCGGCCTTCGTCGAAGATTGCTTTGCCAAAATTTCAATCAATTTTATTGAAAAATGAGAGTGTGACAGTGCCGCCTCAACTTTTACAAAATGCCGGATATGACGTCATCAAAGACATTTATCAAAACAATGAAAAAAACGTCTGGGGATATTATAACCAGGAACTCTCTGAATCGCTCTACACACACACAAACACACACAGACACACAGACAAACAGACACACACACACACACACACACACACACACACACACACACACACACACACACACACACACACACACACACACACACACACACACACACACACACACACACACACACACCACGACCCTCGTCTCGATTCCCCCTCTATGTTAAAACATTTAGTAACTGTTTGGTGACCTGGCGGCCCAAAAGAAGACGGCGCCATTCGTGCGTGCCACAGGAGTGGACGTCTAGAAGGAGCGAACGAGAAGACTGCCCGATTTTTGAAATGACTTACCCCGATGCCTGTATTTTAGCTGACTGTATTCGTGCTATCAGTAAAACTCACCAAAGGCTTCCGTTGTTCTGCCTCTCACAGGCATGGACGGAATTCGAACATGTCGGATAAAAATAGGCAATGCACTGTAAACTTCTGGCTTACAAGCTTGTTGAGGGTTTGTGTGGTTCACTTGGCGATGATTTTTCAACCGACTTTGTTCTGGCAAAACATGGACAAAAGTTGGTTTGAAATCGGTTGAAAAGTAGCCATGTAAACAGCCCTTAAGTAACCTTACTTTCAGCTCACTGAAAGAGATGGCGTACGTTCTCTTCTGGGCCAGCCGATATCCATTTGCAAGTGGATTTCACATTCCATCTATCTGATCTAGTCATGGGGGAGTGCTGCTGTTTCATCCTCACCGGTCTGTGCATATTCCAGATTGCACAGGCTGTGTAATTCTCATCAGGCTTGGGCAAGCGCTTCAGATATTGCATAGAGTGTCTTCAGGTGTGCGGTGGCTCGTCTTACCCAAAAGCCGTCCCTTTTTCTGAAAGTCGTGTGAATTTTATGTTGTTGTTTTTGTTTAAGTTTTATGGGGCCGGTTTTTAGCTTATACATGTAGCTTCAACATCTTTTCTTCTTTTAATGTCATTAAACTGGTCGAATTTCCCAGCAATTTAGAAAGGAAGAACGGAAGAAGAAAAAGAAAGAATGAAAGAAAGAAAGAAAGAAAGAAAGAAAAAGAAAGAAATCAAGCAAAAAAAAAAGCAAAGAAAAAGAAAAAAAAAGGAGAAGAAGTTAAAACAAAATCAATCAATGAATCAATCAATCAATATGAGGCTTATATCGCGCGTATTCCGTGGGTACAGTTCTAAGCGCAGGGATTTCTTTTTTTTTAACTTTTTTTATGCAATTTATATCGCGCACATATTCAAAGCGCAGGGATTTATTTATGCCGTGGGGGATAGAATTTGTTTTACACAATACATCACGCATTCACATCGGCCAGCAGATCGCAGCCATTTAGGCGCATATCCTACTTTTCACGGCCTATTATTCCAAGTCACACGGGTATTTTGGTGGACATTTTTATCTATGCCTATACAATTTTGCCAGAAAAGACCCTTTTGTCAATCGTGGGATCTTTAACGTGCACACCCCAATGTAGTGTACACAACGAACCTATAAACATAAAAACCAAACCAACAAAGAACACGAGGAAATAAAGAAAGAAACACCAGCAATCCGTATCGAATCATCTTACTTTCCGTCTCTTCCTCTGTCTTTTCCTTTCACAATCATCCACCCCCACCCCCCCCCCCCCCCCCCACCACCACCCCCCACCCCCCCCTCCTCAACCGAACCCCACCCACCCCCATCCCCCAAATTCACAACCTGGTCACACAAGGTGTATACCTACAGTAGGTAAAACTCGGATGTCTGCGCAGCTCGGGTCAATAAACAACGTCCTTTTGATCTACTTGCCGAAGCATATACACATCCTTGCAAACGACGACTTTACAGAAGTTCATTATCCACCGATTTAAAAGGGAACAAACATTAAACAGATAGCACAGCTCGGAAATAAATAAAAAAATAAAAACGTCATTGGGGTGTGTGTGATTTTTGGGAATGTGAATGAGATAGTAGGGATCGTTTTGGCCGATGCTGTGTGGTCTCTTTCGATTGGGACAAAAGACAAAGAAAGTATCGAGTAGATAAAATCAATGATAGGAAGTTACTGTCGCACCTGTGTATAACGGGACCGACCAACATTGGTGGTTATAGACAGGTGGTCGCTATGGAAAGGTGAATTATTTAGAAACAAGAAACGTGTTGGGGAATTTGTACGGTGGTCGTAATGGGCAGGTGAACGTTATCGAGAGGTGGTCGCCAGGGAAGGTTTGACTGTACTAAAAATGGGTTTAGTCGACAATTCAGATCTTATTTCTTATTCCTTAACTGCCATTCGTCTGAATAACAATTTTGTTGACAATTTATATTTATCAACAGAATAACGGTTCGTAAATACGCAAATCATATATATAGCTATTCTTTTGTGAAAAGCAAACAAAAGCAATCGTACATACAGTTACCTTATCGTGACATACATGTAAAGGTTGTCCTTGATTGAGCCCGAAGTTGACTTAGCAACGACTTTGCGAAGTCTTTTCACCGGTAATCCAACGCCGAAGCTTCGCAAATTAGACTTATCGGAATGAATATCAGGCCTTAACGATTTTGTAAGTGTACTCAACTATATGCGAATGTAGTGGGTTATCCATTGGCTCATCGAAGTGCGTGTAGCTAGTTGTAAGCACAATGGCGAATATACAAAAGTCAGTCTTAACTGGATCCAGCAGAAACTCGAAGGAGAAACGAACAGATAGAAAACAGGCAGGAGTAGCTATTTTCTTCAGTCAAAAAATGACACCAGCTAATTCCCACTCCTTGATAGAACATTGCCAGTGTCCAAAAATCTCTCATAATCCCAAAGTATCCCCCTTCTACAACAAACAAGCCTCCGCATTGCCACTGGCAGACCCAGGCTCGCCCATATCTGTCGTATCTTTCGTGGTCTCCGCTTCTCGCTCAGTTGACTTTGGGTGGGAGGAGACATCTCATTGTCGGGGGGAGAGTTTTGGTCACCAACACAAGGTGATTAGCTCGGTCCTCAGATCACAGATGCCAGTGTCGAAGCACCCCAATTTATCAGCCGGATAGCATGACACCCAAGTTTGTCTGTGTGTCTAAATGCATCAGTCTCCGCAAGTCTGGTCATGACGGAGGATAATTATTTGATTTTGGATTTGAGTGGTTCTTGCTTGCATAAAGATGAAGGCTGTGTGTGTGTGTGTGTGTGTGTGTGTGTGTGTGTATGTGTGTGTGCGTGTGTATGTATGTGTGTGTGCGTGTGTATGTGTGTGTGTGTGTATGTGTGTGTGTGTGTGTGGAATACGAATACGAATACGAATAAACGGTGTGTGTGTGTGTGTGTGTGTGTGTGTGTGTGTGTGTGTGTGCGTGCGTGCGTGTGTGTGTGTGTGTGTGTGTGTGTGTCTCTCTGTGCTAGTGCGTGTGTCTGTTTGTGTGTTCTTCCTGCCAATTACTAATGTGGAGCATAGCTTCTGTTTTTAATGTTGAATACGGTGCTTACAGGAGGGCAGTAATATTTGACTTCATGAGCGCTGTGACACCTCAGCTTTTAAAGGGCAGGTTAATAAGAGTGTTCTTCAAACTTCACATATAACCCAGTACTTTCGTGGAAAAAACCCACCTAGATCGACCTACTATCAATCACTAAAGTCATTTCTTAAAATCAAATCTGAACACACCTTCTCACATTAACCTTGCTAGCACACCTTGTTGTGATCTGGAAAGCATACTGAGACTGTATAAATGTTATGGCCGAGACCGCCTGTTTCAATTGTGAGACGAAGGTCGAACTAAGTTCTGGCCTAACACGCTGAATAAAGTGTACTTACAACCCTTTCCGTTTTCAGACAAACGAACAACCCGCGGAAGTTTGACTACCGTATTTCCTGGTTGATGACGTTTACTCTTCACTGTTAATTCCCCTGGCAAATATAGTCAAGGGGCAGGTGTTTTCTACTCAGTTACTTGTCCATTAGGCTTGATAGAGTCAACTAGCCTGCTTTCATGCTAAAGAAGTAGACAAACATAGACGGGTCTACGTATTCATGAAGAAAGAGGCACAGCAATGATCCAATTCAGAGAGAATTGAATTTGAATTGAATTGAATTGAATTGAAATTTATTTTACGAGGGTGACAGAATAAGCAATGCATACATGCTTTTTTTCATCCGGCCCTCGCCCATTGAGGGGTAACAAACAAGAAGAAATAAAAAATAAGTTTAACTATAGTACAAATGACATATTTACCATAATTAACATGTCAAGCAACCAATAAGACATAAAATTAATAATAATAAAGCAACCAAAAAGAGAAAGAGAATGAGAGAGAGAGAGAGAGAGAGAGAGAGAGAGAGAGAGAGAGAGAGAAAGAGAGAGAGACAGACAGAGACAGACAGACAGACAGACAGACAGACCGAGAGAGAGACAGACAGAGAAAGAGAGAGAGAGAGAGAGAGAGAGAGAGAGAGAGAGAGAGAGAGAGAGAGAGAGAGAGAGAGAGAGAGAGAGAGAGAGAGAGAGAGAGAGAGTACCGTGGCTATAGCTGACACCATCACGGCTGCTAAGACATACATATGTGCGTGTATATTACACAATGAATTGGTATTGAACAACCCTAAATATCTTTCAGTAGCTTGACTTGTACTTAAAAAGCGGTAGAACTGACTGACGCCAACGAACACAATATGAACCCTGGTCTCAGGAGTTTGGTATGTTTGGCAGTAAATAAAAACAGCATTGTCACAATTCATTTGCCAAAGTTGTTGACCTCTGGGAAGAAAGCCTCACAACTGTAACATAATTTGTCACGGTAGATATTTCAGAGAAGAAAACATATACAAATACCTAAGACAAATCTGGACGAAAACAGAACTGTTCTGACGAGCTCCTGCATTCTCGACTGTCTCTCTCGGCTCATGATCAGCTTTTATTCTCAACATTAACACTAAAGGGCTCAAAACTCAAAATATACGGAAAACACTCGACAATACGAGGACCCTAAAGTAAGGCAAAACTGCCCTTTGAAAAGGTCGTTAGAAAGTGGGTGTCGCGGCAAAACTTCAGCGGCCATTGCCACACGTTTTCTTCAGGTTTATTCTTTTTGTATTTTCTTTATTTTCCTTCTTTCCCTTCGCGAGGGGTTGGAGAAAATTGCCCGTTAAGGGGCGACCCCTCACTGAGCGCCCCACCCCCAGGGGCGGACAACGGAAGCCATAAACACCGTCAATAAAGAGCGAGGGACCACCTCGCAGGAACGCCGCGTTGCACCCTCTTTAAAGCGAGAGGGTACGTGCGACACATCATTGCTCTGATCAGGCGAGTCATGTTTTATTTTCCAGGAGAAATAGTATCCAGCGTCTGTCCTTAAAGCTGGATATGTTTTTTTGTCTTCTTCTTCTTCTTCTTCTTCTTCTGCGTTCGATGTTTTTTTGTTGTCTAAAATGCAAGATTGTGTTGTTCAAGTTTGAAATTCGTTGAAATAATAACACAATTCCGGATAATTCCGGATATCATTCTGGGGTATATATGGGCTGTGTCAGAGTTGTGTGAAGGAAAGGCAAGATAACTATAAAAAGCAGTAATTAGTAAACTACGGTCTGTGTGTTTTCAAAAGAAAGGGGCATGATACCAAGCGGACACTGTTTAGACGGTCTTTTTCTTTCCAATGCACGCAGAGCTGAGCTCATTGGTCACAGTAGCACCAAGAGCGTGTCACCCCTGGTAATTCTCAATGAGTTTTATATAGCTGGCTTGCCTCATTTTGAAGAAATGCAACCCTTGGAAAGGTCAAAATAACACCAACCACAGTTATTTCCGAATACCGTATGTTCCCTTTCAGCCGCAGTACCAGCGATGGTACGTACGTATTATCCCCGAGTACGCTAGTACAAGGGTCCAGCAGACTTTAATTGTGTGTCTGTGTGTGTGTCTCGACTTAACAGCTTATTGCTGGGAAACTACTGGGCGCAGTTCGTTCAAAAGTTGATACACTAACTTGATAATAGGTCCGATTGATCGTATTAAAACTTCATAATGTTACCTGGGACCTAAATGCGAAATAAACCACAAAAAAACGACTTGGCGGTGGGAGGAATTCGCGGTGCAACAGCCAGCCATGCAGTCTGATAGAACGGTGCAAGGTCTCGGCAAACCAAGACTATGCCATACTCGTAGCAAAGCCGCCGAATGGTACCGTAAACCAAGAATAGTGACGTAAGAAAATAGAATGTCGTCTTTTGATTTGGAACGTGACGTGTTTTAGAATGGAGATGTGGTAGTGTGTGTGTGTGTGTGTGTGTGTGTGTGTGTGTGTGTGTGTGTGTGTGTGTGTGTGTGTGTGTGTGTGAGAGAGAGAGAGAGGGAGAGAGAGGAGTGAGGGAGAGAGAGTGTGTGTGTGTGTGTGTGTGTGTGTGTGTGTGTGTGTGTGTGTGTGTGTGTGTGTGTGTGTGGGTATGTGTGTGTGTGTGAATGTCTGAAGAGTACTCGGGTCCAGCGCGAGCGGTTTATTATACATAGCAATGCGAATGTAACCAAGTACCACATTTACAATACACCACAACAAAGATTCGTACAGATTTAATTTCGTTGCACATGCTCGTTCGGTGTGATGGTAAGCTTCAAAGGAACATTACTGAACGATTTTTAAATTCAGCTTTTCAGAATTAAAGCCTGTTTGATAAAAGACCACATAGGTTTGTCTTGACATAACCAATACACTTCTACAGTTCCAAATGTTGAGAGTTGTTTTCTACCAGTACTCTTTTAACATTACGACAGCCAGACAACCAGACAGCCAGCCAGAGAAATCGACAAGGGTAAGGACAAGGAAAAACATGTCATTCTTCTTGTATTCTGAATATCCATAGATTTGTATACAACAAAATCAATATCAGGAAGATAAAAATAGAAACTAGCACCAGTTCAAGGAATATGCAGTAAACAAAAACAAACAAAAAAAAATAATAAAGAGCAAGCCGCAAGTTATCCTTGTCACCAAAGCAGAGAACGGGAATTGCCACTTTAAGCCAATGGAGTTTGAAGGTAGGATCATTTCGGGGACTATACTCCGAGGGACTAACCCCTTGTATTTGTGTTAGAGCGCGAAAGAGGTAAAAAAGGAGAAGTATTGAGGAGCGTCCCATATCTCCCACTGGGGCGATCCGATAGAATTTTCTGGTCCAGAAAGCAAACCCTTTAAATATTCCTCTTGTCCCTATTCCTCGCCCTTAATGTTTATCCCTTTTTCCTTTAATATATACGATGCTCACATTGAGAGCATATCATGGCGGTACAAAGTACACTGTGGTCTCTCAGTCATATCTCACATAATTATTTGAAGTTTGTCTGTGTCTTGGTCTTATAGTTGTGTGCTCTGTGTCCTTTTCAGAGAGATATACAAAATACCGAATACAAGGTTGGGAATTTGTGATGACATTGCGGTTGAGAAACATTTCAATGTAGCAAGTCGTTGCGATCATACATGTTCTAGAAAATTCTAACAAGAAGAACAATTTTGTTTTACTTTCTTTCTTTATTTGGTGTTTAACGTCGTTTTTAACCACGCAGGTTTGTTGTTCGTTCATGGGCTGAAACTCCCACGGCTTTTACGTGTATGACCGTTTTTACCCCGCCATTTAGGCAGCCGTACGCCGCTTTCGGAGGAAGCATGCTGGGTATTTTCGTGTTTCTATAACCCACCGAACTCTGACATGGATAACAGGATCTTTTTCGTGCGCACTTGGTCTTGTGCTTGCGTGTACACACGGGGGTGTTCGGACACCGAGGAGAGTCTGCACACAAAGTTGACTCTGAGAAATAAATCGCTCGCCGAACGTGGGGACACGCTGACAGCGGCCAACTGGATACAAATCCAGCGCGCTACCGACTGAGCTACATCCCCGCCCTACCACGAAGGTTATATCGCGACGGGGAAAGGGGGGAGATGGGATAGAGTCACTTGTCAATTGTTTCTTGTTCACTAAAGCACTAATCAAAAAATTGCTCCAGGGGCTTGCAACGTAGTACAATGTATTACCTTACTGGGAGAATGCAAGTTTCCAGTACAAAGGACTTAACACTTCTTACATACTGCTTGACTAAAATCTTTACAAAAATTGACAATATTCTATACAAGAAACACTTAACAAGGGTAAAAAGAGAAACAGAATCCGTTAGTCGCCTCTTACGACATGATGGGGAGCATCGGGTAAATTCTTCCCCCTAACCCGCGGGGGGTAAATTTGTTTTAACTTATTAGAACACGATAAAGATATATTTACGGCACACTAACATGTGACACGATCGCCGACAACAACAACAGTCAACACTTACACGGGTGGCTACATGATAATCTAAACTCGGGAAGGGACAATTTAATCAAATATGACTTCAGCAAAGAATTTGTATTTGCTTTGCGTCAAGGCCAATCTGAGAACCATAGTATACACAGTCATATTCCGCCTCCAGAACACCCAAACAATAAAACCCAAGACAATAACAGCAAATGTTCGTATATATTGAGGCTTCTTCAGCACAACACTCCACAAAAGGGTAAGTAAACCAAATCGCAAGCGTGAAAGCAGAAGAGCAGTGAACCAAATATTGAAAAGCATGCCGAAAGATCAAAATACAGCGACGCAGAAAAAGGCAACATTCCCTCAGATTTTGAGGTGAACGTCAGTACCAAAGAGATGAAATGCACCATTGGAATCGGCCACAAAATGTCAATATCACAGGCGACATTTGCTGGAGTCTTTAGACCAACGGTTGAAAAATGGTGTGCTTTGTCAGGAGGCGTACTCCTACTCATATCAAAAAGGCACACAATACAGGTACTACAGCAGAGCAGAACGCACAATTTCAGTTTCATTTTAAGTATATGGACAACAAAATTGTGACCTTTATTGGTATGTGTCCTCTCGTAATAGGGGCACCTTACACTACAGGTGCCCCTGTAGAGCTTACACCTCTTGAATCTGTGTATTCATTGCCTATCGGTGATTTTGCCTGTGTGATGTTTTTATTTTTATGTTTAATTGGAAGGTGTCCTCTGTTCGGAGAAGCGCCTCACATAGTAGCTTCAACGGTACTGCATAGCCTACACATGCTCATTTTCATCCGCTTTCATCCAGGTGAGTGAATAGTTCAAACGCACGGCCGTGTCCTGATTTTTGGTTTTCAGACATGAGGAAGTACAACGTACACCTTCCACAGCGGAAGTTGACCTCACATCGGGGGGACGCTTCACGTCACGCAGAATCTACACCGTCTATTCCTTTTCACCCGCTTTCATTCAGGTGAGTGAATGGTTCAAACACGCGGCCGTGTCCTGTCCTGGCTAGTTTTACTCCAGAGTTACTCAAGCGAACTTGCTTTGGAGGCAAGCTGAACGAGATGTGAGGAAAAGCTGGTCAATTATGGGCGATGCTGACAACTCATTGTGGACAGCCGACTTGTTAGACTGAAAGCAAGGCTGGCTAGTACATGTTTTCTGGGCATTGTTAGACTGAAAGCAAGGCTGGCTAGTACATGTTTTTTTGGGTATTGTTAGACTGAAAGCAAGGCTGGCTAGTACATGTTTTCGGGGTATTGTTAGACTGAAAGCAAGGCTGGCTAGTACATGTTTTCGGGGTATTGTTAGACTGAAAGCAAGACTGGCTAGTACATGTTTTCTGGGTACAGTTAACGCAGGGGTGAGGGGGAACTGAGAGTGGGTTTACGGGAGCAAATTCCAGGGGTGTTGGCCGGAAGTCTCCGCATCGGCACTGAACGATAGGCTTTAAACATGTTGCTGTTAATCATAAGCCTAAGCCAGTTTAAAAGCTCATTGTTCGAAGGATAAAAGTGCATTGTCTGTAAACACGCACTGCTTCTTTATTTATTTCTGGTAAGGCTGGCTCGTTCAAGAAGGAACAGAAAGAAAGACAGAAAGACGGAAAGAGAGAAAGAAAGAAAGAAAGAAAAGACAGAAAGAAAGAACAAGTCGCGTAAGGCGAAAATACAATATTTAGTCAAGTAGCTGTCGAACTCACAGAATGAAACTGAACGCAATGCCATTTTTCAGCAAGACCGTATACTCGTAGCATCGTCAGTCCACCGCTCATGGCAAAGGCAGTGAAATTGACAAGAAGAGCGGGGTAGTAGTTGCGCTAAGAAGGATAGCACGCTTTTCTGTACCTCTCTTTGTTTTAACTTTCTGAGCGTGTTTTTAATCCAAACATATCATATCTATATGTTTTTGGAATCAGGAACCGACAAGGAATAAGATGAAAGTGTTTTTAAATTGATTTCGACAATTTAATTTTGATAATAATTTTTATATATTTAATTTTCAGAGCTTGTTTTTAATCCGAATATAACATATTTATATGTTTTTGGAATCAGCAAATGATGGAGAATAAGATAAACGTAAATTTGGATCGTTTTATAATTTTTTTTTTTTTTTTACAATTTTCAGATTTTTAATGACCAAAGTCATTAATTAATTTTTAAGCCACCAAGCTGAAATGCAATACCGAAGTCCGGGCTTCGTCGAAAATTACTTGACCAAAATTTCAACCAATTTGGTTGAAAAATGAGGGCGTGACAGTGCCGCCTCAACTTTCACGAAAAGCCGGATATGACGTCATCAAAGACATTTATCAAAAAAATGAAAAAAACGTTCGGGGATTTCATACCCAGGAACTCTCATGTCAAATTTCATAAAGATCGGTCCAGTAGTTTAGTCTGAATCGCTCTACACACACACACAGACACACACACACACGCACACACGCACACACGCACACACGCACACACGCACATACACCACGACCCTCGTTTCGATTCCCCCTCGATGTTAAAATATTTAGTCAAAACTTGACTAAATATAAAAAACGAAAAAAAACGGAAAAAACAGATAAAGAACGAAAGTTAGAAAGAAAAAATGAAAGAAAATATGAATGAAAGATAGAAGCAAGGAAAGAAATAAAAAAAGAAAGAAAGAGGGGGAACAAGAATACGTCTGAAATGAGTAAATGTATTTAGTCCGCCATTATGTTAACCTTTGTTATGTACATACCAAGATTACTTAAAATAAGCATTATATGATTGAGCTAGTTATCCTAAAAAACATGTATTGTTTTTGTCATGATAATAATTGAATAAAGTTTTGTTTAAACCAACAAGAATACGCATACACAAGACACAAAGAAGGAACAACGGGAAAGAAAAGAAACGCAGACAGAAGCAAAGAACAAAACACAAGGACAACAAGAGGCGAAGCCTTCAAGGCTCACGTAAGAAATAGACAAACAGTAACACAAACTCAATCACTCCGTCACACATACACACACACACACACAGAAAGAGCATAGGTGAAACTGTGCAAGAAAGCGAGACACTAGATCTAGATCTGTCTGTCTGCATGTAGCCAAACACTGTACAAAGGAAGACGTGGAACTTGCGAAGAAAATGCGAAAAAGTGTTTGTGGGTTATCGTCCCTAGTTACATGCTGGCGGCGAAAACAAAATGGCGGATCGCGTAGGTACCGATCGCGTGCGAGGTGGTGGTAAATTGTGCTCGGCTTTTTGTTGCAAGAACGCCCGTTACAAACAGAGCTGCTTCGGGAACACTTTCCACAAGTTCCCTAAAGAAGAAAAAAGGTGGGTTTTGCAGTGATTATTTCATCAGGTTTACCTTCTTCAGAATGAGAATGCAATGGCTCGAGTCAACTCACTCAGTAGACTACAGCGTCAGCGAGTACTCAACTGTGATCGAGTGTGAGTCAGCAGTCAGTACAAAACAACCCGTGGGCATATTTGCCGAATACTTTATCAAACCTTGCTTACGGGAAAACTACAGTACAAAAGTACATCACTCATCCGTTTTGCGTTCAGGCAGAGCGTTAGATTTAGACTGAAGATCTGATTTAGCTTTTTTTGTCTTTCCTTTTTGCTTAGTTTAACAATAACATTGTTGTTTTTATTGTCAAACTAGGTGTAGAATATGGATGCAATTCACAAGCGAGAGGACTTTGAAAAGCTGCAGCCAGCTGATGTTCAAGGTCTCAAGCTTTGTACTGATCACTTTGAGGCCAACCAGTAAAACAATCCTGCAGAGAGGATCACTTGTGTGGAATGCTGTCCCGACATTGTTTGCAGTGCCCAATCCACCACCGAAGGTTATTTATTTATTGGTTTTAGGTTTTTGCAAACCAAAGAAGCACACTATTAAATGCAGGTTGAGTAATGACAAGTTTGAGGCAGATAAGAATTGAAAAAAACAGCATTGTTCCCATCAAATAATGCCTGTTTGCATTTAGCGCAAAAAAATTATAAGGCCAACAAAAAAAAGTTACTTATTTTGGATCGACGTCTTGATTATGATGATATGATGAACTTATTTTGCAAAAAAACAGCCCCAAATGGCAAAAAAAAAGTATAGCGTCGGCGTCAACAACAAAAAAGTTGTATGTTTCTGGTCACCTGACCCTACCTATGTTTTCCCGACGACCCTAGACTTTTTTTTTTGCATTTTCAAAAATAAAAGGGGTATTCGAAAATCAATTGTTTTCCTGTTTTTCAACAAAATAAGTTAAAAAGATGGTTTAAAAAAAAAAGTTTAGAAAAAAAATCTGCACCTTTAGTCATGTTAGGCCACAAAAAAGTCTGTTTAAGGTAACATAGGCCCCCAAAAAATAGCGTCGGTAGGTCGGCTTTTTATTTTTGTATTTTAGCCATCTGAATATTTTAATTTTATTTTTTAATGCCCCCAAAAAGTCTAGGGCCGGTGGGAAAAAAATAGGGTCGGTCCGGATACCGTAAACAGATTATTTTTTGTTTTGCCTTACCAGAAACATACACTTTTTTGTGTGGCCTAAGACCAATGCCATGAAATTGGGAGAATTGTTTCATTGTGACTGGGTGTTGGTTGTGAGTTTGTCAGTTAAAGAGCTGTGCATTTGCAGGTTGCTAGTGGGAGGAAGCCACCATCGCAAAGGGTAGCTACAAATGAAGCCAGCACCGACCTGTCGCCTGATGCACAAATTGTTCAACCAGGTAAGAGATTTTTAACCATGTAGAACACCCTGACATCAAAAAATGTTTAAACCCATCCATTACATAGTTGATAATTGCTGTATAGGGTGACGGGCGCTGTGGCGGGGTGGTAAGACGTCGGTCTATTAACTCGGAAGGTCGAGGGTTCGAATCCCGGTCGCGGCCGCCTGGTGGGTTAAGTGCGGAGATGTTTCCGATCTCCCAGGTCAACTTATGTGCAGACCTGCTAGTGACTTATCCCCCTTCATGTGTACACGCAAGCACAAGACCAAGTACGCACGAAAAAGATCCTGTAATCCATGTCAGAGTTCGGTGGGTTTTAGAAACACAAAAATACCCCGCATGCTTCCTCCGAAAGCGGCGTTTGGCTGCCTAAATGGCGGGGTAAAAACGGTCATACACGTAAAATTCCACTTGTGCAAAAAAAATGAGTGCACGTGGGAGTTTCAGCCCACGAACGCAGAAGAAGAAGAAGAAGAAGAAGCTGTATAGGGCGGATGCATGGATGGATGAAATTGTACCTGTAGTTCCCACACGTAAAGATGGGAAACATATCCTGTTAGAGGCATGGTGTAACAAGAAACAATTAAGTGGCTCTATTCCCATCTCCCCCCCCCCCCCCCCCATTCCACGTCGCGATATAAGCTTCGTGGTTGAAAACGACGTTAAACACCAAATAAAGAAAGAAAGAAAGAGGCATGGTGTGTGAGGAGTTTACCTGATACTGTTGTCCTAATCAATCAATCAATCAATCAATATGAAGCTTATATAGCGCGTATTCCGTGGGTACAGTTCTAATGGCCTCACCCATTCAGTACCAAACAAGGTCAATTCCATCATTGTTCCACATCGTATCCATAGTTGCTAATACACTTCATTTCTGGCCTGCCTTCCTACGCTATTGTTTATTTTCATTTTGTGATTTAATTACACGTGTTTTAATTTCTTCCAGGTTGTAACTTGTTATGGTTATGTTATTTTATGTGTGTTTTGTGTGTGTGTTTTCTTTTTTAGATGACATTCAGGCGATCCTGGAGGACATAGGATGTAAAGCATCAAAGTCGTCATCCTCCCCATCCCCTCGTGAAGCGGAACTTCGGCAGAAGGTCAACAAACTGAGGAGCAAGGTTTTCCGATTAGAAAAGAAAACGATGGAACCCCGTGTAAAACGAGCGAGTAAATTAGCCAAGCCTCCCAAGAAAGACTTTGTAATAGAACAGTTGTCTCATATATTATCAGGCGAGGCGAGCTATTTTGCCATTTATGCCTGTTACATATTTACCGTTTATCTGCTGCTGTGTCCAATCCTGGCAGAGACGGGAACGCATGTTACCAAGGAGCCGAAGGAGAGTCAATGAGATGAGAGAATGTGATTAACAATTGCCAACTCTCTCCGTACAAAGAGGGTCCAAAATTGTATCAAAATACAGATGGTAGGGAATTCAAAATAAAAAAAGACAATAGACAAAACATGTACTTCGGCTCATAGAGCCTTCTTTAATTTTTGACTCATTAAGTCCATGCTCCGAGAGTCCTTTTTTTAATTTTGAATTGCCTACCATCTATATTTTTATACATTTTCAAAAAGATTCAAGTCACCTTCCGTTATTCTTGAACTTGGCTATCCCAGCCTTACCTCAACATTCGATATTCCTGTGATATTTTTGACGTAAAATCAATTTTTATTGTAAAACTCTTCGGCAAGAGGATTGGTCCAAGCAAACAAATAATAAACTTGTTTACAAAAACTGTATACATGTATTTTGTTAATACCCCAAAAATTGTATAGTATATACAAGATTTTTACTGATATTTCCGATCAATTGCCTATGGTTTTATTTACCTAAAAGATTCAAACGTCACACCTATGACTCATGGCTATTTTTAAGGGGGGAGTAGCATCCCTGGTGTGTTGTTTGTGATACATGTACCTTTTAGTCTGTTCACAGTAACATAGGCACACAAAAAGAGGGTCGGTAGGTCGGCTTTTCTTAATTTTTTTTTATAACCATCTTTTTAAATTATTTTGCAAAAAAACAGGAACAAAATTGATTTTTTTTCTTTCTTTTTCTCCAAATGCCAAAAAAAAAGTCTAGGGTTGGCGGGGAAAAAATAGGGTTGGTCGGGATACCGTAAACAGACTATTTTGCTTTTTTGCCTAAGCAATGACTAACAAACTTTCTTTAGGGTCTGACATTGTATATACTATACAATTTTTGGGGTATTAACTAAATACATGTATACAGTTTTTGATTCCTTTTATACTTTTTCACAAATTAGCACCCCCCCCCCCCTTTTTTTTGTAGTCTGCCCTGGGGGCGGAAGGTCTCCTAATTTCGGTTTCTAGGGTCACCTTATGCTTCCCCATGAGCTGAGAACTTAATTAAAATGGGCCTCGATTTTTTGACTCACATGCGAAGCAAAAGTGAGTCTATGTACTCACCCGAGTCGTCCGTCCGTCCGTCCGTCCGTCCGGACGTCCGTCCGGAAAACTTTAACGTTGGATATTTCTTGGACACTATTCAGTCTATCAGTACCAAATTTGGCAAGATGGTGTATGATGACAAGGCCCCAAAAAACATACATAGCATCTTGACCTTGCTTCAAGGTCAAGGTCGCAGGGGCCATAAATGTTGCCTAAAAAACAGCTATTTTTCACATTTTTCACATTTTCTCTGAAGTTTTTGAGATTCAATACCTCACCTATATATGATATATAGGGCAAAGTAAGCCCCATCTTTTGATACCAGTTTGGTTTACCTTGCTTCAAGGTCAAGGTCACAGGAGCTCTTCAAAGTTGGATTGTATACATATTTTGAAGTGACCTTGACCCTGAACTATGGAAGATAACTGTTTCAAACTTAAAAATTATGTGGGGCACATGTTATGCTTTCATCATGAGACACATTTGGTCACATATGATCAAGGTCAAGGTCACTTTGACCCTTATGAAATGTGACCAAAATAAGGTAGTGAACCACTAAAAGTGACCATATCTCATGGTAGAAAGAGCCAATAAGCACCATTGTACTTCCTATGTCTTGAATTAACAGCTTTGTCTTGGATGACCTTGACCTTGGGTCAAGGTCACATGTATTTTGGTAGGAAAAATGTGTAAAGCATGCGAGTCGTATGGGCTTTGCCCTTCTTGTTTATTTGTATTTTGTAATTGTGCCTTTGTCCAGTCACATGATTTCACTTTGTACTTAAAAACTTGGCACTGTCATCATTTATTGCTATTTATTGTTCAGTTGTTCAGTATTTATTGCTATTGGGCATCAGTTGTTCAGTTGCCCTCTTTCGAATGAGCCATGCATGCATTATGGATGTGTTTAGCGAATTGGGATACCCAAAGCAATGTAAAAGAAGAAACAATGTGAAGCAAACATATAGCACCAAATAAAATAACCGAATCAGAATGGAAACTTCTTCAGTGTATGTGTGTGTGTGTGTGTGTGTGTGTGTTTGCTGTTTTAAATACCGAAAATGTGAAAATAAAGCAAGTCACAGCATGAGAAAGATCGACTGTACTAGTCATGACAAAGCAGGAGACAGCCTGATCAGCATGTAGAAAAGGGGAATAACTCGTATTTAGCCATTCTCATTTCTAAGCATGCCCAATGAGGAAGTTATCCTTCTTCCCATTGTAGTTTCTTTGATGTAGCCTACTTACAGGGACACGACTGCCAAATAGTCTCGGCCCGCTCAAAATAACAATGACCGAGACCACACACACCACGCGAGAGAGAAAGACTACAGGGAGGCATGCCGTCATGATGCATTAATTGACGTCAAACACTTTTGACCGTGACGTAATCTTATGCGAGCTTTATCCATTGTCTTGGATAACCACTCACACATAGACTCGGAAATGTTAAAGTTTCTACCACAGACATACACACGCACAAACACACACACACACACACACACACGCACACGCACAAACGCACAGACAGACAAAGTTACGATCGCATAGGCTACACTTCGTGAGCCAAAAATGAGTACAAGAAACAACAAAAACATTAAAGTTTTTCGTCATTTGCCGACAATGACATTTGTTTGCAAGATCATTCTCGATCATACCCACTATAGCCGGAAGGAGCACTATTTGTGGAACAGCGCGCGCTAGAGACCTTTTACGGCAAAAAATGCGGACAAGAATCACACGATATCGTGCGGTACAATAAACTCCAATAAACTCCCCCGTTCAGCACCCCCAACATAAATGTTATTGTGCAGAAATGTTTAACGTCAGAGAGTTTGTGACTCGCCCTCGCTCATAAAGCTGAAGTGTATGCTAATTTCCCCCCGTTGACAGAGTAAAGAGTTGTGATATTAAAATCATACTTCGCACGACACTGAGTTCTATTAGGACGAGGGCAGAGTTGGAAAGGAGGAGGGAGACTGAGCCAAATACCACCATGCTTGCAGTTTGGGGAAGGAAGGAGAGGGCGGGGGGGAGGGGGGGGGGGAGCGAGGGCTAGGAGGGGGAGGGGGCCTATCGGTGAGATTGGCCCATATGTTGAGAAGGAGTGTCTTGTGAATGAACTTACTTAACGAGAGCCAAAGCCTAGCTAGCATCAAAACTTATACTACTGGACCTGAGGAGTATTGTTGTACATTTAGACGGAAGCGAATTTTCAACAAAAGAAAAATTATATTTATATAAGTTATTGGTTATATTTATCCAATTGGAGGACGAGCACTACCGCTTGTTATCCCAGGTGAATTATGTGTGTGAACTTGGGCGCACATGCGCGTGTGTGTGATTGGATGTAACGTATGTATACAGAGGTCAGTGTTATATGACGTCTTTTGTTTTGCGCTTCTAGAAATAGAAAGTTATAAAAAGTACGACAAAATATTGATATAAAACGAAAATAATTTAACGTACAACAGACAAAGCCTTTTTGTGTGCAATAACTATAGATCCAAGAGCATGTTGTAATCTTAATACCCAAATCTACTGTCCACCCCCAACACCCCTCCCCCCTCGCCGCCATCCCTTCCTTTGCACCCCCCCCCCCCCCCTACCACGCCGCCACCTTCGAAAGCCTTTTTCTGTATTTCTAGCCATTTCCTCATCTTCCCTTACCACAACCCCCGCCATATTGCACAACCCCCACCACCATCCTGTTCCATCTCGTACTGTCCGACCCCCCCCCCCCCCCCCCCCATTGCAAGTGCCCTTCCTATACTCTCTGAGTCTCAAGCCATAAAACGTGCAGGTGTGCGTGTGTCAATGATACGAATAGTACTTATATTTCCCCTTTCCCATGACAATAACTTTTAAAAAGTACTAAAAAAAAACGTAGAAGGTTTTTCATTCTGGATCACAATGCATCAAGACCTTGGTGTGTCAATGCAGGTCCGCACATTATTTGTTCCGGTTTTATTTTTAAGAACTGGAGACACACTTTCGTCAGAAGACTACAGTTAAACGAATTTTATTGTTTTCCTTATTTTTTTTGTTCACGTCATTTGATGTGTAATCTTGCAACATCTCAAAATCACCGACGTTGTGAAACGGTTAAAATCAAGAGTTTTATAATTCACTTCTTCGCATGTCAGCTTTCATTACCCTGGGGAAAAGTGTGCAGTGTAATCCGCTCTTTATAGGATTATTTCTCCATTCTTTCTCTTGATTTAATGTTCATCTTTTTCTTCGTTATTTACTCAACCCAATTTTTTTCTTTTTATATTTAGTCAAGTTTTGACTAAATATTTTAACATCGAGGGGGAATGGAAACGAGGGTCGTGGTGTATGTGCGTGTGTGTGTGTGTGTCTGTGTGTGTGTGTGTGTGTGTAGAGCGATTCAGACTAAACTACTGGACCGATCTTTATGAAATTTGACATGAGAGTTCCTGGGTATGAAATCCCCGAACGTTTTTTTCATTTTTTTGATAAATGTCTTTGATGACGTCATATCCGGCTTTTCGTGAAAGTTGAGGCGGCACTGTCACGCCCTCATTTTTCAACCAAATTGGTTGAAATTTTGGTCAAGTAATCTTCGACGAAGCCCGGACTTCGGTATTGCATTTCAGCTTGGTGGCTTAAAAATTAATTAATGACTTTGGTCATTAAAAATCAGAAAATTGTAAAAAAAAATAAAAATTTATAAAACGATCCAAATTTACGTTTATCTTATTCTCCATCATTTGCTGATTCCAAAAACATATAAATATGTTATATTCGGATTAAAAACAAGCTCTGAAAATTAAATATATAAAAATTATTATCAAAATTACATTGTCGAAATCAATTTAAAAACACTTTCATCTTATTCCTTGTCGGTTCCTGATTCCAAAAACATATAGATATGATATGTTTGGATTAAAAACACGCTCAGAAAGTTAAAACAAAGAGAGGTACAGAAAAGCGTGCTATCCTTCTTAGCGCAACTACTACCCCGCTCTTCTTGTCAATTTCACTGCCTTTGCCATGAGCGGTGGACTGACGATGCTACGAGTATACGGTCTTGCTGACAAAATGGCATTGCGTTCAGTTTCATTCTGTGAGTTCGACAGCTACTTGACTAAATATTGTATTTTCGCCTTACGCGACTTGTTTTTATATTTAGTCAAGTTTTGACTAAATATTTTAACATCGAGGGGGAATCGAAACGAGGGTCGTGGTGTATGTGTGTGTGTATGTGTGTGTGTGTGTGTGTGCGTGCGTGCGTGCGTGCGTGTAGAGCGATTCAGCCCAAACTACTGCACCGATCTTTATGAAATTTGACATGAGAGTTCCTGGGATTGATATCCCCATACGTTTTTTTCATTTTTTTGATAAATGTCTTTGATGACGTCATATCCGGCTTTTCGTGAAAGTTGAGGCGGCACTGTCACGCCCTCATTTTTCAACCAAATTGGTTGAAATTTTGGTCAAGTAATCTTCGACGAAGCCCGGACTTCGGTATTGCATTTCAGCTTGGTGGCTTAAAAATTAATTAATGACTTTGGTCATTAAAAATCTGAAAATTGTAAAAAAAATTAAAAATTTATAAAACGATCCAAATTTACGTTTATCTTATTCTCCATCATTTGCTGATTCCCAAAACATATAAATATGTTATATTCGGATTAAAAACAAGCTCTGAAAATTAAATATATAAAAATTATTATCAAAATTAAATTGTCCAAATCAATTTAAAAACACTTTCATCTTATTCCTTGTCGGTTCCTGATTCCAAAAACATATAGATATGATATGTTTGGATTAAAAACACGCTCAGAAAGTTAAAACAAAGAGAGGTACAGAAAAGCGTGCTATCCTTCTTAGCGCAACTACTACCCCGCTCTTCTTGTCAATTTCACTGCCTTTGCCATGAGCGGTGGCCTGACGATGCTACGAGTAAAATGGCATTGCGTTTCGTTCTGTGAGTTCGACAGCTACTTGACTAAATATTGTATTTTCGCCTTACGCGACTTGTTTCTTTTTACTTTCATGAATCTCCTTGGTTTAAACAGTGTTTATTCAACAATTCATATGTATTTGAACATGATACATGTTACGGATCATCAACAAGCTCAAGCTTATGGTGGTGACCCTAACGGGAGAATTAAACATATGGATTACAATAACTTGCGACGAGACTTCGACAAGTACTTTCCAAACCAAAACAAATGAGAAACAAACAAAATGTGCAAAACATACATGTATATATATATATATATACATATTTGACAAAAAGCAAAGGCATAATGGAGACAGGACACGACAATAGAGTGGACAAAGAATATAAGAGGGAAAGAGAGAGAGGAAAGGAGAGGGCGAGAGAGAGAGTAAGCGAGAGAGAGAGAGAGTAAGTCGGGAGAGAGAGAGAGAGAGAGAGGGAGAGAGAGAGGGAGAGAGAGAGAGAGAGAGAGAGAGAGAGAGAGAGAGAGAGAGAGAGTGAGAGAGAGAGTACATTAGTATACATCACAATTGCATATATATACCAAAAACAATCGCTATAACTTCTTAATTAAATTTAGACTTAGATTATCTATAATGAATGGGGCATACTGCACTCAAATTCGTTTTGCCCCAAGTCGGCCAGTTGAAATAATGTATTCCTGGACTTTATCAAAAACAGATTCGTTTGATTCTTTTGACAATCGTGCATCACCAAATAAGAGTGTTGCTATCGTAATTTGGTCAGTGGGGAGAGTACCTATTGTTCTGGTTCGGTCTCTATCGTATTGAGGGCAATCTAAAAGAAAGTGTTTTACGTCTTCTGATGCGTGGCCACAGGCACACGCTGGATTATTGCTCAAATGCCTATCGACTAGGTGCTGGTTTAAATCGGTCATGCCTAACCTTAATTTACTGTGAATCACTTGGACCTGTCGTTCTCCAATGTAAAAATACGGTGGCACAACTGGATCGTTAGCAGTTAGATATCTTTTAAATTGGCTTATGGATTCAGTAAGTTTGATTGCATCAGGCAAGGCATTCCATAAATGTGTTGTTGATGGGAAAAACGATGATTTATACAATTCAGTTTTGTACGGTGGAATCTTGCGTTCTAATGGGCGTCTCCTGTGATACGGGTTTTCCGCAGATACGAGAGGTGGGAGTTCAGCACTTAAATATGGGGGAACTTTGTTATGAACAATTTTATGAAATAATATTAATTTATGGCGTTTGCGTCGTTCAGAAAGTGTAGTAAAACCCGATTCTTGATATAATTTTCGGTGACTTGTTCCTCGAACTGTTCCAATAATAATTCGTATTGCCTCTAAGTGAAGACCTTCTAATTCATCTGCCAATCCGGTAGTGCAATTATCCCATACAACGTCTGCGTAATCAATACTTGGCAATATGAATGATTTATACATGTTTTCTAGGGATTTTCTGCTTAATCTATATTTATATGAGCGCAGACAAGAAATCAATAAGCGGCATTTGGCTACGATAGATTTTGTTTGGGACTCCCATTTACAATTATTTTGAACGATTACACCTAGGTGCTTGTGCTTTTCTACATCTTGTAATGTGATATCGCCAAACTTTAATTCAGTAAAATCCGGATTCTGTTGTCTGCCTAAATTTAATAATTCGGTTTTAGTTTGATTGAAAAGAACTTTCCACTTTTTTGCCCATTTAAAATTTTTACTCAGGTCTGAATTTAAAATCTCGGCTCTGAGAACAGGATTTTCAACGGATAAATACATACTTGTGTCATCAGCGAATAATTTAATAACAGATTCAATATTTTTCACTATATCGTTAATATAAACGAGGAACAACGTAGGGCCTAATACTGATCCTTGTGGGACTCCTGCTGAGACGGGTAAATATGTTGACTTATTTCCTTTTAAAACAACTGCCTGTTTACGCCCAAAGAGGTAATCTTGGAACCAGATTAAGAGCCGTCCACGTATTCCGATTGCTTCCAGTTTCCTAATGAGGCCCTTGTGCCATACTTTATCAAACGCTTTAGATATGTCAAAGAATACGGCTTGGGTAGGAATATTATTGTCCAGAGATTTACACAAGTCATTATACAAAGAAATTAACTGGTAGGTGGTGGAATCTTTTGGTATGAATCCAGACTGGTAAGGCGTAAGAATGCTGTTCAGAGTTAAGTATTCAAATACTCGTGACTGGACACATTTTTCAAACACCTTTCCGATACAGCTTAGGAGAGAAATGGGTCGATAATTTGAACAATCAGTTTTATCTCCTTTTTTAAAAATCGGTGATACATGGGCTTTTTTCCATTCCATTGGAAACCTGCCTTCCTGGAGAGATCTGTTATACAAGAGGGTTAAAGCTTCTGAGATGTGCCTGGCACTAGATATCAAAATTCTGTTGTGCACCTGGTCGGGACCAGCGGCTTTTGTTTTATCAAGGTTTATTAAAATTGTTTCTACTTCCTGAGTACGTAGGATCACATCGTCCAAGACACTATCTAATCTGTCAACGTCAGGAGCGTTGTCATCATCATCTGGTAATTTTGACTGTTCAACAAAGAAATTGTTGAAGAGTGTTGCTTTTTCTTCATTTCCATAATGTGTTACACCATCAAATATTAAGGGTGGAATTGCGTCAGCGTTTGAACCTCTTTTCGCCAAGAACGATTTAACTAATTTCCACCAATTTTTTGTCCCGAAATTATTCATTTCTGATACTCGACCGTCAATTTCTTTTAAATATTCTAATTTCCGGGTTCGTATAGCATCTGTGTAGTCGTTGCGGATATTGCGAAAGGTTTCCCAAGCATCGGGTGTATCCAAACGAGCTGCTATTGTATGAACAACTCTTTTCTTATTCCGTAATTTCAGTATGTCTGATGTTAACCAGGGGGCATCGTTTTCTCGCACAGTTACCGTTTTAACAGGCATACATTTCTTTGCTGATAATAATAAATTTTCTGAAAACGTCTGTGCTGCCTTGTCAATACAATCTTGACTCGCGATCTCTATCCAATTAACGTTCTGTAATTCAATCGTTAGTGCATCAACGTTTAATTTATTATAATCAAAAATAACACGTTTAAATCTATTCTCTTTCGGAATGTGATTTTTCAACTTCAGTAATGGAACTGAGTGATCACTACAAACTGGTGGTAGGACCAAGACCTCATCAACAATGTCCGTACTTGCTGTTAGAATCAAATCGATACAAGTTTTGGAAATTTCGGTTATTCGGGTAGGGAATTCAACCAATTGGTGTAAATTATTCAGAAAAATAATATCTAATAAGTGAGTGGAGGGATTATTACTGTAATCAGAATTAAAATCTCCGAGAACAAAATATTTGTGGGGTAAGTTGCCAACCGTTCTAATTGACTGGTCGACCAACTTCCAATAATCTACGGTTGAATTTGGAGGTCTGTAAAAGGAACCAACAAGAATTGTCTCCTGATTCAATTTCGTTTCAATCCAGACAGCTTCTAAATCTTTAACATCTAAATCAGGTCTGTATTTGCACACTAAATTGTTCTTAACATAGACTGCAACCCCACCGTGTGGATCATTTTGTCGATCTTTTCGTACTGGTAAATGAAAATCTTGAATACAAATTTCATTATCACTGACTGCTTCTGATAACCAAGTCTCAGACATGGTAACAATATCAAAGTGCTTCATTTCAAATTCTAAAATATCCAGTTTATGTCTTAGACTTCTCACGTTCATGTGTACGACAACCAATTCCCCCGAAGGCCTTGTGTCCCGAGGTCCAGGATTTAAATGCACATCACCAGCCAGCAATATTAAATTCAATATATGCAGTAAAACAAAAACTACAGAGATTGCCATAAAAATAAATACACGACTAAACCTGTCAAGGGTACGTGTTATTGTAAAGTCTGTCTGGACAGGAGGACATGTGTTTGTTTTACAATGTGAAGTGGGAGTCAAGGAATTCAGGAAGAAAAACAGCATTAGTGCCACAACACAACCGTCATCACCTTGAAAGAAGAGAACTAAAAATGCCGGGATCTGTTCCTTATTCAGGAAGGATAATTTTCGTGAAAGTTTGTTTGCAGTGGGGCAAAACCCGCCGATTCTAGCCCATGAATGTCCTGACACTGTTTTTCTGCACAAAGGCTATTTCTGTGTCTTACTTTTTTTCTGCACTAAGGTTCTTTGTGCATCTTACTTAAACCAGTTTAAGAAGACATGAAGACTCACGGTGTTTTAAGAACAGATAGATAGGCATTGTCAGGCTGCAATAGACTGACGACCACACATCGGTCACTGTAGGTTGTACCACGCTGTTGTCAGAATGAAACATTAGTTTTGCGAACTCAGACATTTAGCACACACCCTGTAAAAAGAGCAATGATTTTTGGTTATTAGAAGTTAAAATACCAACCCATATTTCAAAACGAGATTAAAACACAACCGCCTAGTTTATAAATGACACGCAGAAAGAAAAAAACGTTGCCGAAAAAAAAAGAAAAAAAAAGATCCGTCCTCAGGAGAATTCCAAGCGTACAACTTACGCCACAAGCCTGAAGGTTTGTCAATAACCTTTAGTGCAGAAACGGCAACATGCCCAAGACGTGGTTTCAAATGCTGCACATATATTTTGAGAAAAAATAATCCATTCTAAATAATGCAGTTTAGAATAGGGAGTATTATTTAAATGTTAGTCTGTTATAGAAGAATGCAAACACGCACGCATGCACACACACACACACACACACACACACACACAAACACACACATGCGCACTCACGCACGCACGCACGCACGCACGCACACACACACACGCACACACACACACACGCACACACATACACATACATACACGCACGCACACACGCACGCACACACACACATACACACACACGCACGCACACACACACACACACACACACACACACACTAATAAAGGACGATACATTTCTGACGCCTGCAAACACTCCTAGCCTGGCTAAGTCAGCCTTCTCCAAAATTAGAAAGAGCTTCTGCGCCTTTTTGTTTTACCGAAACATTGGAAAAATAAATTCAACATAAGTCACATATTCAAATATTCAAATTAACAGAAATACGCTCTTGGAGGCTGCCATTTCTGAGATGCGCATTTGTTTTTGCCGCGAATCATGAACACAAATAAAAGAAGAATAAGTCAAGTTCTAAAGAAGACGCTCAGGCGACAGCATGGAACATTTAAAACAGTGTGAAAGCAAGAAGACGGTACGGTACAGCGGACTAGATGAAGAGGGAATGTCTCCAAATAAATAGTAAGTACACTCCTGGAGCCTGCAATTTCCACATTCAACGAATCATTGAGAAAATAAAGCAGGAATAAGTCACATTCTAAAGAAGGCGCTAAGGCGACAGACCCTCGAGCCAGCGAGGCAAGGGACATTCAAGCAGGAGGGGGAGGGCGGGGGGGGGGGGGGGGGGGGGGGGTACGGTACAGCTAGCTTGGACGGAGACGGAGAAGAAGACGAAGAAAACGCAAGGCAAAAAGCCGAGAGTGGGAACGAGCACGGAGAGGACTCTTGACCGCACAAACATCCCCCCGTGAACAGATTAAAGACTCTCTGTTTCGCTCTGGCGTGTTTACCCAGCGATAGGGTTTCGCTTCAAGAGCATGATCTGCATAATATGAGAGCGATTTACCCTTCATTCAGTCTCATTACAAGCACAGAAAAGCCAGCGCCACCGAGAGTTTGAGGTAGAGGGGGCCATGGAAGTTGAATAGGGGGTCGGATCTTGAGGTTGAGGGGAGGGGGTGGGGGGTGGTATAGGCTTTGGGGACCTGGGGAGGAGGAGAAACGTTGTTTGCCCCTCCAACGCTCTGAGGGTACCTCATGAGTCGCGGAACTTCCACAGAGACTTGAGGTAAAGGTTGTGGAAGTGTAGCGATGAGGGGGGGGGGGGGGGTAGAACTTTGGTAGAAGACGCAGAAGGACCAGGGAGAGGGGGAGGGTGTGTGTGGCTATATTTGCCCCTCCGACATGCTGAGGGTATCTCATGAGTTGAGGAACTTCCAGTGAGTCTTCTGGTGGGTAGGTTGGGTGCTGGGTAGGGGGGGGGGGGGGGTGTTGTGGTCGGGGGGACATTGACGGTGGCAGACGACACCAAGAGAACACTGAAACGTGATTTGAAGCCTTCACTCGTATTGTTGAACGATGTGTTTCGTCGGACCTCTGAGTCAGGCAACGAGGCTCTCTTCCCTCTCTGTAGGCGCGGGGATCTTATCTTCATTGTGCGAATTGTTTGAGGTATACAGAGAGTGCGAGGCAATGACTTCAAACGTCATGTGTAAGTAGGATCGGGTGATCAATCTGCTCCCTGCAAATGTCTTCATAGAAACTGACACCACTTGTCTTGGGCGGATTGCTGGTGGGTGTGTGGGCCTCTTAGCTCCTGGAGCCACAGACAGTACACGAGTTTGTATATTGAGTGACTTAAATCTGACAGACTGACAGACAGACAGACAGACAGACAGTCAGACAGACAGACACGCGCGAAGCACGCAGGCCCGCTGACGCACTCTTCCATTGACTGGACCATGCACTCAAATACCCGAAAAAGCTAATATTCATTCCGACGTACTGGCACAGAGAGGCAGAGAGATAGACAGACAGACAGACCGACAGACGGACAGTTACACAGACAGAGAGATGGACGAACCAACGGACGGACGGACGGATGGACAAAAACACAGACGCACGCAGACACTCACCAACACACACACACACACACACACACGCACACGCACACACACACACACACACACACACACACGCACACATACATATATATGTCTATGTATTTCTATACACACACAATCACTCACTTACACATATTATGTCCTCTCGTACGAGGGCATAACGTTGTTACTGAAAAACATCCATTCTAACACTTGTTATGGGCTGGCAGAGTGTAGTGTTGAACATGGCACGTAAACACGCTGAAAAACTGTGGTCACCCTTACAAACAAGGCTGTGCAAAAAGTCACACACTAATAAAGCCGACCTTAAAGAGACCTCACGAACATTCAGGAAAACACAGATTAGAAAGTCGCACGCAGTTGTTGAATTCGGTGATTGTAAGGTATCGTTGTGGGGCATAGCATGTTTTTAAAAGTCGGCGAAGCAATCCAACCAGATTGCATATATGAGCGTGATTGGTCGCTGCATGTGAATTACAAAAAAAAATTTTAAAAATAAAATAAAAGACAACACACACCAAAACAAGACAAACAACAAAAGCAACAACAAATTTTGTGCACCGTTCTTGTTTCACAATGACGTCATGGCATGCTGAACGGTGTAGGTGTCATTCTTCGTAAAAGCTAATAAAGGTGGGGTTTGAAGCCGTTTTCGCGGATATTGAGACACGGTACATTTTAGTAACTCTATGGCGCATTGCCTTCAAAACTTCATGTCGTAGAATACACACCAAATCTTAAAACATTTGAGACATTAGTAACGCTGATATGCGACATACCCGAAAGAGTCTGGAAATTGTCGGTAGCTGCTGACTCAACAAATAAGTGTTTTTGTGTGTGTGTTTTTTTAATTTTTATTGTATTCAACAACAGCAGATGTAAACAAACAAAAAATCAGATGTGCCATAATAATACTTAAATGTCATGTACATACTTAATCAAACATGGGTGATATGAGGATTTCAACGCGAGAATAATCTTTAAGAAGTGGATTAAGTCACGTCGCGGACAGCAACTGTCAGTCGAAGCCTTCGAAAGCTCACTGCTGACATGCTTGACTGAGCATGGCTCTTGAAAGAGCATTTTCCAGGAAATTGCATTTCGCGTTTGCACCAGCGCGCTGTGAGCTGCCGATGTTGAATAATGATGCATACAATTAAAGTGTAATTTAAAGGGTTTTTTCCGGTTCAATCTGACACGATATATTATACGTAGTATGTATAATTGAAAACTCTTTCTGGTATGTCTGAAAGCAGCATAGTTAATGTTTGAAATTATTTTAAGAGTCGGTGTGTGTTTTACGACTAGTACCAGCACACATATCCGAAAAGTTTTACGACAATGCGTTTTAACCCCTTTTTGCCGAGATTTTTTTTCTTTTCTTTTTTTGCGTTTTTTAATAGCAAATAAAATTCTAAGACACAATATGTATTTCTTTTCTGATTTTTTTACTTTTTCTTGTGTCTACAGCATTTTTTTCAAGCGTCCTTTAAAAAGGACGCTAGGATCGAGAGGGTAGAGGTTTATCAAACATATACAATAGTGAAAGGAACAAGTTTCTAAAAGTTTTCAATGAAATTTATTAACACAAACACTTGTTTTCAAAAAAGTTTTTAACTTTCGGTTTATAAACAATACAAAGTAACGGATTATTTGTCCATTATTTTAAAAAAATAAACAAACAAAAAAACAAAAACAACCTCTGAACATGGTGCAAGTCACTCTCCTGTTACCCTGCCAATGTGAATAATCTGTGCAAACAAAATTGCTTTCAACGATTTTTGTACAGCTCGTCAGAGCTTTTCACTTTCATTGTGAGTGGTCAAGTGGTCAGTTACCGATTACACAGGAGTATGAAATGCCACAAAACAGTACTTTCGGTGCAGAGGGACATTGCGCTTCAGGCAGATTTGTTTGACCTTTTTGCCACATTGTGCGCATCTTCTCTGCTTGGAGATGTGCTCCACCAGGTGATCCAACCCATCACATCTGATTGCTGGTGGAACTCTTCTGTCCAGCTTTGCCACACGTCCGACAGGATGGTTAGGGAGCTCCAGGCGGGCAGCAGCGTGTGACCTCTTGATGTAGATGTCCGCGATGGCACGCTGAACTGCCAGAAGATCCATGGGAATGTACTCTGAGGCAGGTGTAGCCCTGTACATGTGCCATGTTTGCTGCACACACAGGTCAAGACAGAAGCTGAAAATGGCCCACCACCATTTCTTGGATCGTATGGAGACTCGGTATTTGGCAATGTTCTGGTCCATTCTGTCGCACCCGCCCATTGTCTTGTGTTTGATCAGGAAGGGCTGCGAGATCTTGACTCGTTTTTTTCTCTGCCTTGGAGCACCGGGAGGCTGACTGCAGAGGGTTGACTCCTGCTGCATTGGAGACAGCGTTGACGATGTTGTTGTCGTTCCATCGAACCACTATCACTCCTGTGTTTTCGGCCTGTTGAAAGTCGTAAGTGCCTCTCTTGGTATTCTTCATTTCATTGATTGACTTCAGTGGGCACTGCTCGGTCCTGTTGGCACGAACCGTTCCTGTACATCCAATCTTCTTGCTCGTGAGGACGTCAACAAGCTTCAGACTTGTAAACAGGTTATCAAAGGTCAGATGGTAACAATCTTCCGGCTCCTCTTCCTCCAGCTCAGAGATGAGGTCAACCACCACGGCTCCACCCATTCCAATGCCTGGATACTCATCTGCATTAGCTTGCCTGCCATTTGCTCCTTGGTAGGGTTCAAACTGGACGCAGTACCCAAGGGGTGTGGCCAGCACCCACATCTTGTATCCGAAGCGTATAGGCTTCCCTCTAATGAATTGCTTTGCACCGTGTCCCCCATAGTATGGGATCATGCTCTCGTCGATACTCAAATGTTGTTGCTTCATGATTTTTTTGAAGTACATGAGGCATCTCTCATTGAGCATGGTAATCAATGGCCTGATTTTGGCCATATCCATCACCACCACTGTTCTCCTCTCCCAATGTAGTTCTGCCACTGAGTCCCACAATAGTAGCTGTGGCACTGGCAGTCAGTTGTCGTCCGGACAAGTTGTGGACAGCACACTCCCCATCTTCTTCACCACTATCTTCATCAGTCAACTCATCAACTTCAGGAGGGTCGAGAAAGATGTCAGCTCTTTGAAATAAGTCATCATCTTCAAGCATATCTATTACCTCGTTCACAGTGAATCTGAAACAAACCCAACCCGTACATGAAAAAACCTCTGGCCATTTAGCCCTAGCGTCCTTTTTAAAGGACACCAGATCGAAACTGCCTATAACACAAACTATGGAGTATATTCACAAAAAGAAACATATGTTTCTAGATTGTGCCTTTGTCTTCAAATTACCTTCAGTAATGATATTAAAAATGTTGATAATTACACAAATATAGCCTTACCTTCTTTTGGAACTCATCTTGATCTGCTCAGCATGTGGATTTTGAATGCTGTCCACCATGACACTTTACTGCCAAGAGAGATAACTTTCTCCAACTCAGCTTCTGAAACGTTGTTACCTCCCTAACACCAATCAGTGACTTAGACCTTTCTCAGAGTCTGTGTTGTAAATCAGGTGGGGAAAATGTAAGCGTCCTTTTTAAAGGACGCCAGGCTTACTTACATGTAGTGTTTTGTCTCATTACCATTTGATACGGCGTACAATACTGCTTTTAATGGCTTCCGAGAAGAATTACACCTACACCGTTCAATTTACCATGACGTGATTGATAGACACGATAGGTGAACACAACTGCCTGTTTTGGATACACATGTGATTGTTCTTTCCATTGACATGCAACACTTGTTCCGTTTTAGCTGTTCTGATTTATTTTAATTTTAACGCGGAAACTCCTTGCTTTTGTGAATTTGATTGTTGGGGGTGTTTGTATTCTAGGTTCCACTGTATAGGCTCAACGTTATGTAAAATCCATCTGTTTGCGGAATATAGTAGGGGGATGAATGGCCTTTCCAGTCATATAACTTTGTTTTGCAATAAACGTCCTCATTACAACGATCTGCACTCAAACACATGATTAGTTTTTAATGACGGGTAGTAATATGTGATATCATCGTGCCTTGCACTTGTCAGTATCGAAGTGTCCATAGAAAACAAAATGGCCAATCTTTGAAAGGCTTAAAGTAAAAAGAAAAGACGCCAAATCCTCTCTCTCTCTCTCTCTCTCTCTCTCTTGGTTCATTACCGATTGAGCAAGTGCGTGAACATCGGGTTCTAGGGGTCACAATAGATTCTGAGCTTAACTGGAAATGTCACTTAAACAATATGAACAAAACGTTATCGATAAACATGTTTTTGTTCTCGCAGCTACGATATTATGTTGACACTTCAGTTCTAAAATTGTTTTACCATGCACATATTCTGTCACATCTAAGTTATGCTTCCACGTTGTGGGACAACTGTAGTGATGTCCACATGATGAAACTAAATTCTCTCCATCGTCGTGCAGCTAAACTGATGGTACCTAACTCATCAGTCACTACTGACAAGAAACTAAAACTGCTCGACCTCCTTCCGTTAAACCAGCAGCTTAAACTGAATAAAGCATTGTTCATGTTTAGAGTTACAAACAAAGAAGTCCCTGAGTACATTCAGTCACTATTTCAAAGGGCAACCAACAGGTATGGTTCCAGTAAATTCATTCCACCTCGCCCTCGACTAGATTTGTACAAGTCTAGTCTTGCATTCTCCGGATCTTCAGAATGGAATTCGCTTCCAACTGTACTTAAACATATTCCATCAGTCAAGGCCTTTAAAAAACAAACACACAGACATTTGTTCGAAGTCTGATTCAAAGTGAAACAGTTATTGTAACATTGTGGCAATTCGTAAATTGGTTTATTCCAATATCTTAAACCACCCTAATTTAATCAATACATAAACGTTATCTTAAAGCATCACATGTATATTAGCATGCGTGTATGCAATTTATGCATGGACAAAGATACGGGATACGATTCTCTTTTTATGATTGTTGTTTTTCTACACTTGACTTGCTATTTGTTTGCTTGCTGTTGTTGTTTTTATTCAGGACCTCATGTTCTTATTGAACGTAACTTTGCACTCATTATTATCATTATTATTAGTGTTATTATTATCATTATTATTATTTTATTGTTATTAATCTTATTACCATGAAATCATCATCATTGCCTTCATTGCTATTATCATTGTTACTTTTGCTATCTTTATACTTCATAGTTTTTATTTAGTTAATCTATAACTTTTGATTTGCTTTTGAATGTTACTTATTACCATATGTATGTTTCGTCAAATTCGTAGTGTCCATATACTCTTTTCATGTGTTGTTTTGTTCTCGTCTTTGTTTGCAAGGACAGATTGTAAGACTAGGCAATGCCTAAAATCTCCATCCTTCTGAAATAAAGTTTAATCAATCAATCAATCTCTCTCTCTCTCTCTCTCTCTGTCTCTGTCTGTCTCTCTCTGTCTCTCTCTCTCTGTGTTTCTCTTTCTCTGTCTGTCTCTCTCTCTCTCTCTCTCTCTCTCTCTCTCTCTCTCTCTCTCTCTCTCTCTCTCTCTCTCTCTCTCTCTAGGTTTCTCTCTCTCTTTTCTATTCTCCTCAAACACACCCCCAATCTCCATCTCCTTCTCTAAATCAACAACATTCAAAAAAGAAAAGACAACACAAATAGGTATCACACTTTTTTCACAATGTCCATCTCTCTGTCTTTTCTACTACCCTACAACCCCCCCCCCCCCCGCCAACCCCCGCCAACCCCCCCCCCCCTCATTCCTCCTCTCACCCCGCCCCCTTACCCCTCCGCCCTCAACGTCGAATGTCTTGTGCACCGGTTACACTTACGGTGACATGTCTGACATTTACAGACAGTATGAGGCCCGACCTCGCCACTATCCCTTTGAAGGCAGCTTTAGCTAATAGAGAAAGGTTAAAAATATTTTCAAAGTTTGAGCGAGAATTCGCCTCACCCCTCCCCTTGCTCCTCCCCCTTTCTTTTCCTCCTCCTCCTTTTCCTCTTTCGCCTCCTCGTCTTCCTCCTTATCCTCCCGTTTCGTGTACGACTGTGAACCGTGTGCACATATATATACCTGTCCCTGTAAAATGCTGTGTGATGAAAAACTATCATGGCAGTTCGGATTTCAAAGTAGAAGTCTGTATGTGTGTTGTCGATAGCTGAATCGATCATGTTATCCAGAAATAACTATTAAAAGAGGACCCAGGGGAAGAAACAAAACAGAGAAAAAATAAAAGAAATGCAGCATACCAAAAACTTGAAGTACTAATTCAAAGTAGAAAACTATAAGTGTGTGGTTGATACCCGGAGCATGTTTTTAATAAAGAAATAATGAATAAAAGGACCCCAAAAAATAAAATAACAGAAGAAAAAAAAGCGGCATGTCTATAAGTTAGGAGGAGAACATTCAAAGTAGGTGTGATTTTGATAGCTGGGGCATGTTTTCGAAAAAAAATCATATAAATGGGAGGACCCAGGACAAAAAGAAAAGAAGGAAAAGCAACATGTTCAAAATATAAGGGTAGAAGCAATAAAGTGTGTTGTTGATGGCTGGAACATGCTTTCGATGAAGAAATAATGAGATGACACATGAGGAAAAAGAAGGAAAGAGACCGAAGGAGGAAAAGCAGCATGCCCGAAATGAAATAAACGAAAACAAAAGATGAAAAAATAAATTCCGGCATACTGACAGGTGGAAGAGGAGAAGAATGAAACTAGAAATACAAGAGAGGGTATGCTCATCGTAACAACCACATGGATTCAAGAAGAGATCAAAATCACAACAATAATTATAGGAGAAAAAAGGCAGGGAAAAGAAAGATTAAACAGACAAAAACTCTCACGCACGCACGCAAGCTCGCAACACACACACACACACACACACACACACACACACACACACACACACACATTATTATCTCTCTCTTCTCTTTTCAACACACAGAGACAAACACAATCAGACAGACAGACACGCACACACGCAAGCACACACACACACACACACGCACACACTCACAGACACACACACACACACACAAACACACACGCACGCGCGCACACACACACACACACATTCACACACACACACACACACACACACACGCACGCACGCACACACACACACACACGCACACACTCACAGACACACACACACACACACACTATCTTTCTCTCCAACACACACACACACACACACACCACACACACACACACGCACGAGAGAGAATGTGAATATTTTTGGAGGAAACAGTCAAGGTAAATACATCCCATAAATCTTAAATATACATTTTGACACATACACAACACAGAAGTGTAATATCAAATGATAAAACACTAATCTGGTTGGTATAAACATGATTATATTTGCAAACCAAAACCTCAACTCACCTTCCAAGAACCTTCGCCAGACGCTTTTTTTCTCTCCCTCCAATGTTACTGTAATCCTTGCAGACTCGATGCTTTTGATTGTCTCTGATCAGGGTCACTTTCCACTGTTCCAAATTGTCCTGATAAAGGTCGTGAATCGACCGATCCACTAACCACGAGTCCATTAGAATCAAATCGAGGTTTCCTCGAAATAAACTATAATCTTTGCAGGCTGGATAATCTTAATCGTCTCTGATCGATTTCACTCTCCACAATGTCTGTCTATCACAGGCTGGTCCTTAACTCAACCAGTTAATTCACTTTAACTGCGAGTCCATAAGAATCACATCTGTTCTCCTCGGTCACTGAAATAATGACAACGCCTGTCCGTCATCGGTTCGTGAGGGAAAACGGACGTGTCGCATTAGTGTCCAGCAAAAATCGTAACTGCATGTTACTTCTCTCCACAAGATCTCCTCCAGTACTATTGCTGTGTGGTGTGGTCCGCGTGGTCCCTCACTCTACCCTCCCAGCTCGGAGGAGTATTGCGCCTCCCCCCGTCAGGTAAAGCCGTTGGAGTCTTCACTCTAAAACCTGTGTTGGCGTTCACTCTGCTCATGCAGTGTCTTACTGTGCGCTCTCCCGCCTTGAGCGTTCGTCAGTCGTTGAGTCAGTCTTTCTGGGTTTTGCGCGTGGGATATTGAGGAAAGGGGGGGGGGGGGGGAGTAGGTAGGTGGGTGAGTGTAGGGATTGTTTTGGGGGTGCGACTGAGTGGGAATTAGAAGTTCCTCCTTCATTCACATTTGTTTGACCTGTGAGTTCAGTGTTATCCATGATGTTAGACATTGTATTTTGTCTAAAAAAAACACCACTTCGGTTTTAAAAAAATACGTTTGGACCAGTATTAGCGCTCTGTCAATGTTCGTGTTTCATTTAGTGCTATATGCTATATACCAGCTGCGTAGACAGTTGGATAGATAGACAGACACACAGACATACAGATAGACAGGCTGACACAAAAACAGACAAGCATACAGACACACAGACAAACACACATACATACACACACGCACGTATATACTCTCTTTTTCTACCTCTCTCTCTCTCTCTCTCTCTCTCTCTCTCTCTCTCTCTCTCTCTCTCTTTCTCTCTCTTCTCCAAAAAACTAAACCCTGCCTACAGCGCCAGAAAGTAGACAAACAGTAACATTATTACACATTTGCTAGTGCCTGTCGAAATTGAATTGTCTCCTTACAACACTCGTAGCCCCGCCCTCAGAAAACCCACGTTCCCATACTGACACGCAAGTGTGACTTTTACAAATGGCCCACTTTCAGCACTGACCGATTAGTGTTTGCTGGGTTCCGGAATAGTGATTTGAAAATACGGCCTTCGTCATTGAGAACTTTCTTACTTGTTCTATTCAGTTTAAGTTTAGTTAAGTAAGTTAAGTTAAGTTAAGTTAAGTGTAGTGTAGTGTAGTTTAGTTTAGTTAAACTTAGCTGAGCTTAGTTTAATTTAGTTCAGTTCAGTTCAGTTCAGTTCAGTTAAATGTGGTTCATTTTGGTGTATAATTGTTTTGTTTAGTTTAGTTAATTGAACGTTCAATTTACTCGAATTACCTATTAGTACTGACTCTGATTGTGGTAGCAAGCAACAGTAGCAACACAGAAACAGTTTATTTTGTATTTGTTTGTTTGCTTAACGCCCAGCCGACCACGTGCTGCTTTGACATTTAACGTGCGCCACACACAAGACAGAAGTCGCAGCACAGGCTTCATGTCTCACCCAGTCACATTATTCTGACACCGGACCAACCAGTCCTAGCACTAACCCCATAATGCCAGACGCCAGGCGGAGCAGCCACTAGATTGCCAATTTTAAAGTCTTAGGTATGACCCGGCCGGGGTTCGAACCCACGACCTCCCGATCACGGGGCGGACGCCTTACCACTAGGCCAACCGTGCCGGTCACAGAAACAGTAACATCAGGTGACGATATACCTTTGATCGTACCAGCAATTATAACGCCCACACATGAAAGTGAAACAGGAAAGTCCCTCTCTTCTTAAATTTCCATAACTGCTTTCTACCTCGTAGGCATCAACCCCCAACCCATTTCCATTTTGAGCCGGTTCCTGTTTGAAAAATACGTTTGAAAAAAGGCCAAAGAAAATATAGCTGTGTTTCTTGTGTATCAAGCGTCAGAAATATTATCTTCTGAGTAATAAGCAAAAGACTAGAACCAAGCTAAATCAAAGTAAACAACCTACTCACTTTTTTCTATTACGAAACAACCCCCTCCCCTCTCCCCCCACCCCCCCCCCCCCCAAACACACACACACACGCACGCACGCACGCACGCACACACACACACACACACACATACACATACACACATACATACACACACCTACACTCACCTGATCGTTAAAAAAAAGAGACATCTTAGGCTCAGTTGAGTTAAACACAACTCTTTTTTTTTTCTTTGGACCAAAGATGTTGGGAGTTCTTGCTCATTTCCTTGTGTACTAAGACGAAAGCAGCATCTTTTCCCCAGACGCATGAGGGGGAAAATCCATCAGCTTTTATGAATGGGCATGGAAGATTGCACCTGGTGTAAAGACACCATATGTTTGCCGTGGTTAAATGAAATTTCTGGTGTTTGGCAAAATAACATGCTCGCCGCTCTCTTCCTATTTTCCTCAGTTTATCAATGGCTACGGTTTTGAGTGTGTTTGTCAGAGATAGGGATGAGGTTGAGGGGTTGGGGGTTGAGAGAGAGAGAGAGAGAGAGAGAGAGAGAGAGAGAGAGAGAGAGATAGAGAGAGAGAGAGAGATAGAGAGAGAGATAGAGAGAGAGAGATTCTAGAAAAAATATTCACAAGATTTATGTTGAATATGACAAAGAGGAAGAAACTATGTTGGATTATACGTGTTACACACGAATTTCACCGTTACCGTCACTTTAAGTAAACTACGGAATTCTTTTTATACAAAATCAAAACAAACGTTACCTTCTCATACAAGAACTCTTTGAAAACCAACTGATTTTGAATCGAAACTTCATAAACCAACGTCAGTACAAAATTGGCTCGAATTAGTAATTAGTAAAACTGTATTCGAATAGTTACCTAGTCATCACAAAGGGAAACAGAACCCTACCTTCTTATGCAAAAACCCTGTTCTAGTAGTACGTAATTCGATTATAAAGGCAACATTTGTCATCATCACATAGCTAAACGGAACACCACATTATCATACAACTGCGAATGGTAACGTTTTCCTCATCACAAAGGAAGCCAAACCTTACCTTTTCCCTCTCCTCATTTTTCTCCGCCCAGTCATTGTCTCTGCATAATTCCAATTTCGTCACCTCCACTCCCCCTCTCGCAGCGGTAACCTTTGATGTTCGCCGCCCTAACAAACCATAGCACCCAGGTACACACACGACGGAAAGAACCTGTGCGTAGATATCATCGGATGAATTATTACAGTGTATCTCTTCGTCTTGATTTGCATTGCCAAAGGCTTGTGAACTCCCCCGCAGTTTAAGTGTGTTTGTCCGATTGTTTGGGCCAAAGAGGAGCGACTAACATGGAGGGAATTTACGACAAATGCCACGGAAAAATGAAGAGGGCGAGTTCAAAGGTAAATTGTGAATGGAAAGGTTTGGAAAGGGGGGAGTTATTTACGGGTGTCGAGAAGTAAATTGAACGGTGATTACTATCACACGGTGTGGAGTGTCGCCACTCAATGCACTAAATCTTCCTTTGGTTAATATGTTTTATGGGTTAATGTCCATGTAGGGAGCGCTAAGCAGAGTATACATGTAACAATGGATATGACTATATTGATAAAAAGCTTTGCAGAAACTACTGCCAATAGGAACTCATTGAATGCAGTATGTCAGCTATATATATTTTTTTTAAACACTTCAACTCTCTGGTGCACTTCAAAAAAGAAGTTCCACAGGGAAGTGAAGTTGCCAGGACTATTTCACAAACATTTGGCAAACGGAATAATGAATCTTGTACCTTTCCATGACACTGATATAGTTACAACATACCTAGCGTTTTCTGTGAATCTGAGGCGTATTAAACATGTCGTTCATACTCTCATTATATCAATTATAAACTCTGTTTATTTCAGCCTGCAGTTCTTCTGATATCAGGAGCTAAACAAAAGACTCAAATTATTATCCAAGAACATTGAGCATCCAAATGTACAATTAAACCCTCCTTTTAAGACTTTAAGACCTCCAACTGAGCAACACTGGTGCAATAACAGTGAAGCTGTTTTGTCCAAGATGACCAATGGCAGAACTGCTACCATGGAACAAGTTTAAATTGTTGGCATACTTTCCCAGAGAACGATGTGACAAACTGTAATGAGGCAGCATAGGAAGTGGCACTCTCTCCCAAGTCGGTTGTTTACTGGAATGATTACTAAAGTCAACACATTCAGCCCCAGTTGCCTCCCCTCGCCGGTTGTCGGCGCCACTTGGTCATCTCTTAGATCCTTAACAAAAATCCCCCATGATCCACTAGCTGCTGTCCCCTCCCCCTCGTCTGTTCTGTGGCTGCTTCTCCGAGCTTTCCTTCGCTTACGAGGGTTGGCAGCGACTGTTCCAGTTCATATCTTAATTTTTGTCTGTTATTTGCTGGCAATATACGTTTCAAAACCTTGTAGTTGTATCCCGCATTGTTCAAGGCAGCCTGTCTACGAACCTTAAAGGTCTAGTCCTTCTTGTTTAAGCAATCATATTCACCGCCACAGATCTGTCTAAATGTGGGATGTCATCAGCTGTAAAGAAATACGTATGTAAGTAACGTCTGTTATTGTATGGCAGTATTTCAAACCCTCATTACATGTATGGAAGAAGCTCAGTCCCAGGACAGGCCCCCTTGGAGACGTGTCTGCAAGAAAGGACAAAAGACCTTCGAAGAAAAACAGAGCAACCAAAGCCCTGGAAAAGGAGGACCGACGAAAGCAGAGTACAGTCTCCGATGAGACATACCCATGCAGCATAATTATGCGGGAGACGCTGTGCCTCCAGAATTAATAATTGACATCCATTCGCACATGCAGACGCATTTGCATTTGCCTCTCATCCGTCGTACCGACGGGAGACTCCATCACCATAATTATGTACAGAAATATAGATACATGCTACTAGCACTTCTGCATTTTGACTCTGTAACATACTCACATGTCAAAGCTGTAAGCTCTGTGTGATATTATCGCTGCTGGACAATAACTCGCAAGGTTTTTCTGCTTGTCAACAAGATGTTTAACTTGTTCGTGCTTTCAGTTTTACCATAAACAGGACTGCAAAAGTCTTTCTGAACGAAAGTCCAACTAATACACTGAGTCGTGACTCTACTCTTGTGAAACTTACGACTGTGTTTTCAAATGTTTTCCGGCAGCCTGGTATATTTTTCCTTCATTGCATGTATGCATAACAGTACAGTCATTTACCACGCTCGCTGCTTTAAAACCCCAAACATACTTGATCTGCGTTTACTTTGAGTCACTTTCATTTCTAATTTAGGTTTATGGAGGACCAACTGGGTTCTCCCATTCTCACACTTTATTGAGAAATTCAGGATGAAAAACCCACCCACACCAGTGATTGACGTGCAAAGCAAAAGGCCTCATTTCTTGTATCTTTCCTCGGCGTGGCGTGAAAGGCATTGTCTCGCGCGCCTCAAGGAATGAGAGTCTTGTTCAAACATGGCGGCCGTCGCGCGGGATGAGGTGCCGCAAACCGGGGATTGTCGTGCAAACATGGCGCTCACTGTATCGGGGTCCGGTGTCGTAAAAGAAAGGCCACCAGAGGGGATTTAAGTGTATTGTATCGAGGACATTAGCGCGCGGATGTCGGTATGCACAGCGTGTGCTTCTTGAACCAGAGTTTGAACTGGTCACGGAGACAGAGGGAATGACTCTAGTGAGGCAATTTTATCAGTGTTTGGTCAGTCACTGTCATTCGAAAGGACTTTGGTCAACAGCAATGAGATCTGAGAGAATGGGGTCAAAGAAAAAGAAACGAGGAAGAACAGGATGATGATGAGAGGAGGAGGAAGAGGAGGAGGAGGAAACAAAGGAGGAGGCGGAGGCGGAGACGGGAGGAACTTGAGGAATACGCTCGAAGAAAAATATTAGGAGAAAGAGAGAATGCATGCAGAGTGACCTTTCAGTCTGTCTCCATGTTGCTCTGTTTGTGCCCGCCTATATGTCTCCCAGTTTGTCTGCCTCTCTGTCCCTGTCGACCTGTCCTTGTCTGTCTGCCTGTCTGTCTTTATGTCTCGGTCTTGCTCTCTCTCTCTCTCTCTCTCTCTCTCTCTCTCTCTCTCTCTCTCTCTCTCTCTCTCTCTCTCTCTCTCTCTCTCTCTTTCTCTCTCTCTCTCTCTCACAAAGAGACGAGAATCACATTCTTTGTCTTGCGTGAGACAGAGACTCGATGTGTGCGTGCTCCTTTATTGTGCGCCTTTAATCGGACAAGCTTTAGTGACAGCAGTGTGTTCGGACGGTCAAGCGATTCGCCCTTTTCTATCGGATTGAAAGTGACTTCTGTTTCTAAGCGACAAGTGTGTCAACATTGACTCTTGTGTCAACTGCTTTGTGTCAGACTTGTTAAGAGTCTATTACACTAGTTCTGTAGTTTTAGTTTGGTTCTTTATCATTATAAACGGTAACTGTACCGTTTTATTTTTATTTTCCTGTTTCCTAATTGTGCTTGTCTGCTTTTTGATTTTCTACTTGCTTATTGTTTGTTTTCGCTGTTTACCTAGTTTGTCGTCGGAAACAGTTCCTTGTCTCTTTACTAGTTAATTTACGCTTGACGTTGTGTTTCGTAAAGTGTCATATATTATTTTGGTTCCATCACTGTTTTGTATCTCTTCATTATTTTGTTGTCTTGCTTACTGGATAATTAGCTGATTCAGTATCAATAAGTATATTGTTTAATTAAACAAACAAACAAACAAAAAACGCCCCAAAACGCTACTTGAGCTTAAATATGAGTAGCTCTCCTACTACATGGCCAACAAAACAGGGTCTCCGTGTTGGGCACCTGAACATTAACCATGCTATAAATAAAATCAATGATATTTCTACAATGCTGTTAAATACTGGAACAAGTTTTCACATTTTTGGGATCACAGAATCAAGATTAACACCTCAGATTTCGGATTCTGACGTTGTTATTCCAGGTTACAGTACGTTACGCAGAGACCCTCAGCAAAGTAGAGAAACTGGTATACTTTTGTACATAAGTGAATCAATTAGTTATACACGAATAATACACCTTGAGAACTTCGTGGAATCTGTGTGGATTGAAGTTAAGTTGAGAGGAGCACCTCCACTCCTCATAGGATTTTGTTATAGAAATCCCGCAGAGCGAGCAAACTGGTCAGATAACTTTACACAGATGTTAGATGCAGTTCTGCTCGAGTCAAAGGAAACAATTCTGTTGGGAGACTTTAATGTTGATTTGCTTAAACAAAACAAGCAGTGGGTTGATATGATTAACCTCTATAATCTTAAACAAATAGTCAACACTCCCACTAGAGTCACATCATCCAGCAGTACTCTGATAGATCATATCTATGTTACTGATCACCATAATATTGTCGAATGTTGTGTTCCAGCCAATGGTTGCAGCGATCATTTTCCTGTCTGTTTAACATGGTCAAGAAAGGGTGTCAAAATTCCTAAAGTTGGTCACAAGACAATAAAATACCGCTCTTTTTCTCAATTTAACGAAGACACCTTTCTACATGAACTTTGGAATTCCCCACTATCTGATACTTACAATTTTACGGATCCGGACGAAGCCCTAACACATTGGCTTAGTGCCTTCAATGACATATACGATAAACATGCTCCGTGGAGAATAAAGAGAGTTAGGCACATTGTAAAACCTAAATGGTTTGATAATGATTTACAACATGCCATTGACCATCGCGATTTTTTAAAGTCGGTTGGCAAGGAAGAGGAATACAGAGAACAGAGAAATAAGGTAAATTCACTTAAACGAACAAAAAAGATAAAATATTTTCGTGACCTAGCATCAAGTTCAAAGCAAAACTCAAAGAATATATGGAAGGCAATAAATGAACTTACGAATAAAAAGGCTGCCAGTCATCCGAGTTGTATCAAGGACATATCTCCCGATGCTTTAAACACACATTTTTCCAAAATTGCTGAAAATGTGATTAAAAATGACAAGTCCAAATTAAATGATTTGAAAGTTTTAGAAGAATTTTGCAAATCAAAACAAATTTCATGTCAAGCAAAAATTCCCCTTCTTACAGTACCTGAAGTTTTTCACGCACTTACACACCTCAAGCAAACAGGCACCCGGGGGCTCGATGGGCTTGATGGTAGGATTCTTAAATTGTCAGCCCCCGTAATTTCTGAAACACTTACCTACATTTACAATCTCTGTTTAGACAAAAAATATTTTCCAGTCGCCCTGAAACAGGCTAAAGTCATTCCTCTGTTTAAATCAGGTGACAAAAGAGACCCCTCAAATTATAGGCCAATTTCCATTTTGTCTGTGTTATCAAAACCACTGGAAAAGCATATCAACAAACACATCCTAACACATTTCAACCAAAACAACTTATTCCATCCTAAACAATCAGGATTTAGAGCTAAGCATTCCTGCCACACTGCCTTAATCTCTCTTGTTGATCAGTGGTTGGACAAAATAAACGATAATGAATTCTGTGGTGCCATTTTCGTAGACTTTGCAAAAGCCTTTGACGTAATTGATCACACATTATTGCTTAGAAAATTCGGTTTGTATGGCGTCGGATATGATACTATCAATCTTGTTAGTTCATTCCTCTCTGACAGACAACAGACAGTTCTTACAAACACTAGAGCATCGAGCATGCAAGCTGTAGATTACGGTGTACCACAAGGATCGGTATTAGGACCTCTGCTCTTCTCAATATATGTTAATGACCTCCCCCTTTACATTCAACATTTATGTGAACTTTTTGCAGATGATACCACAATTCACGCCAGTAACAAAAATTTAACTCGCTTATCAGAATCCCTCCAAGGAAGTCTAAACCAGCTGACAGAATGGACAGACCTAAATCACATGTCTCTTAACCCAAAGAAAACCAAATATATGATAATTACAACTAGACAAAAACGACAGAATTTTACCTCAACTGGTCCCGATTTAATGATTGACGGCAATATAGTGGAAAAAGTCGACCATCACAAAGTTCTAGGTGTCCACATCGATAACAACCTGTCTTGGTCAACTCACATTGAACAACTTAGTAAATTAGTGTCAAAGAAAGTGTACCTCTTATCTAGAATTAAACACTTCCTTAATTGTCAAGCCAGGAAGTTATTTTTCACTGCTCATATTCAGTCTCTTATTGATTACGCATCCACTCTATGGGACTCTGCAAGTGATAATTCCCTAAAGCTACTCAGCAGATTACACAAAAGAGCGCTAAAAGTAGTATTACTCAAACAGACTACTCTCACCGACTCAGACTACATCAACATAGGGGTCCTACCTCTGAAGTCAAGAATGAATTACAACAAAGGAATAATGATGCATAAAATTATGACAGAAAATGCACCCGAAACCATTTGCTCAAAGTTCTCTTTGAAGAATTCGCACCACTTTATAAAACTAAACACTCCTCTTCCTAGGATAGACCTATTTAAATAAAGTCTTGTTTATTCAGGAAGCAGCCTCTGGAACGCTCTTCCGGACGCCCTGTGGCAATCCACCAACACAGATTCTTTTAGAACCAAATATTCTTTCCATTTAATGAACTCTATGAACAAATAAACTTGATTGGTATGTTTTCTTTGTATACAGTTGTTCATTATTGGAATTATGGTTTATTGTGACAAAATCACGAAGATTTGGCTCTGTAATACATTGTTTTGCTGAGCTAATGTATTGTTGGGTTACTTTCCGTTTATTTTCATTGCTTTACACCCAATTTTGAACACTACCTTATGATCTACAATGCTTCCACATAATGCGCTTCATGTACATAAACTTATATGTTCTACCATTAATGTTTTTATGTAACCTTTTTTTCCCTAGTCATAGTTATAGTAAAATAGTTTAGTCCCTCTTTAGGGCGAGGGCCAGATGCAAAAAAGCATATCTATGCTTATTCTTGTCACCCTCGAAAAATAAAGATTTGTCATTGTCATTGTCATTGTCTCTCTCTCTCTCTCTCTCTCTCTCTCTCTCTCTCTCTCTCTCTCTCTCTCTCTCTCTCTCTCTCTCTCTCTCTCTCTCTCTCTCTCTCTCTCTCTCTCTAGCTATCTCTCTAGCTATCTCTTTCTCTCTCTATCTCTCTGTCTCTCTCCTTCTCTGTCCCACCTCAACCGTGTTACCAAAACCTTATCTAAAAACTTGTTCCTTCTCTCCAAATTAAAGCATTACGCTGATACCTCAGCACTCAAGTTGTTTTATTTTGGTCATATTTTACCTCATCTGAATTATGCATCTACACTTTGGGATGGTTGTAGCGATGTTCACTTAAAAAAAGTAAATTCTCTTCACCGTCGCGCAGCTAAACTTATCATGCCGGGTCCGCAAACATCAACAGATCAAAAGCTTAGCAGCCTTAATTGTTTATCACTTAAAGATCAGTTATTATTTAATAAGGCGCTTTTAATGTTTAAGGTTCAAATAAACGAGACCCCACAGTACATGCGATCATTATTTCAGAAAGCAACAGACAGATATGGCTCAAACAAATTAATTTCCTCGCTATCCCGTATTGATTTATATAAAACCAGTTTAGCGTTTTCGGGCTCAACAATTTGGAATTCGCTACCATGTGAGATAAAGGGGTCAAGCACGATTAAACACTTCAAAGCGCAGCTTCGCAAATATATGTTGTCACGAACAGTTACATTCTGAAGCTGTTTCTAGCAAGAATGCATTGTTATCACTAACCTCTATATATTTTGTTGATCATATAATGATGTCGACGATGATGATGATGATGATGATGATGATGATGAGGTTGTTGTTGTTGTTGTGTGTGTGTGTGTGTGTGTGTGTGTGTGTGTGTGTGTGTGTGTGTGTGTGTGTGTGTGTCTGTCTGTCTGTCTGTCTGCGTGTGTATGTGTGTGTGCGTGCGTATATGTCTGTGTGTGTGTGTGTGCGCATATGTGTATGTGTGTGTGTGTGTGTGTGTGTGTGTGTGTGTGTGTGTGTGTGTGTGTGTGTGTGTGTGTGTGTGTGTGTGTGTATGTGTGTGTGAGAGTGTGTGTGTTGTATTGAGTGCGAACGTGATTGCAGGCATGCGGCGCGCGTGTGTGTGCGAGTCGACTTTTCTTTTCCTTTGTATTATATTGACATACATGTACATTTCAATGTTCTATCATGCATTATGTATTCGTATAGGTAACGTTGTAATTCGTAATACTGTATGATTGCGATTGACAATTGTCCTTTAATTGTCTTTTTTTTATGTCTTAGTTTAGGAGGGACAGATTGTAAGACTAGGCGTGAGCCTATAATCTCCATCCTTGAGTAATAAAGTTCGTTCGTTCGTTCGTTCGTTCGTTCGTTCGTTCGTTCTCTTTGGCTGTCTCTGTCTCTGTCTCTGTCTCTTTTTACATTTAGTCAAGTTTTGACTAAATGTTTTAACATAGAGGGAGAATCGAGACGAGGGTCGCGGTGTATGGGTGTGTGTGCGTGTGTGTGTGTGTGTGTGTGTGTGTGTGTGTGGTGTGTGTGTGTGTGTGTGTGTGTGTGTGTGTGTGTGTGTGTGTGTGTGTGTGTGTGTCTGTCTGTCTGTCTGTGCGTGTGTGTGTGTAGAGCGATTCAGACCAAACAACTGAACCGATCTTTATGAAATTTGACATGAGAGTTCCTGGAAATGATATCCCCGGACTTTTTTTCTTTTTTTCGATAAATACTTTTGATGACGTCATATCCGGCTTTTTGTAAAAGTTGAGGCGGCACTGTCACACCCTCATTTTTCAATCAAATTGATTGAAATTTTTGTAAAGCAATCTTCGACAAAGGCCGGACTTTGGTATTGCATTTCAGCTTGGTGGCTTAAAAATTAATTAATGACTTTGGTCATTAAAAATCTGAAAATTGTAATAAATTATTTTTTTTATATAAAACGATCCAAATTTACGTTCATCTTATTCTACATCATTTCCTGATTCCAAAAACATATAAATATGTTATATTTGGATTAAAAACAAGCTCTGAAAATTAAGAATATAAAAATTATGATCAAAATTAAATTTCCGAAATCGATTTAAAAACAATTTCACCTTATTCCTTGTCGGTTCCTGATTCCAAAAACATATAGATATGATATGTTTGGATTAAAAACACGCTCAGAAAGTTAAAACGAAGAGAGGTACAGAAAAGCGTGCTATGCAGCACAGCGAAACCACTACCGCGCTGAACAGGCTCGTCAGTTTCACTCCGTTATGCACAAGCGGCGGACTACGGTCATTGTGAAAAAATGCAGTGCGTTCAGTTTCATTCTGTGAGTTCCACAGCTTGACTAAATGTAGTAATTTCGCCTTACGCGACTTGTTTTTTCTTCCTTTTCTCTGTTTGTCTGTCTGTCTGTCTGTCTGTCTGTCTGTCTGTCTGTCTGTCTCTGTCTCTGTCTCTGTCTCTGTCACTGTCTCTGTCTCTGTCTCTCTCTCTCTGTCTCTCTCTCTCTCTCTCTCTCTCTCTCTCTCTCTCTCTGTCTCTCACTCCCCCCCTCTCAGTTATTCCTGCAGCAGCAGTATGGGCCTAATTTCATTAATAATTCACACGTTATACATTTCTACTTGCTTAATACCAAGTCTACAAACCATATAACTGATCGTATTAAAAACGCACTGTTTCAAAGAACCTTGCAGCTTACCATACTGATTGTTTGTTATCCTGGTGGGTTTTTTCTGCACTCCCAGCGTCGCTAATACCGAGACAACACTGCCCGACTAATTCAGTTAATCTTGACTCCACTGACACCAGCGTGGAACGCAGACAACAGAACAGCGAGGTTACACACTCAGGACTGCAGAATACCGCGACAGTCTGGCACCTGTTGAGGAAGTAGCAGCTCGCATAGCAAGAGTGCATACCGCTATGGCGGGTATGCACGGTGAGGTGATGTCGTTATTACTGACTCATTAATTAACTACAGGGAATCTGGTGGGGCCTTGGCAGCAGGTATACTTTGCTAGGCTTATAGACAAGATATCAGGGGATGAAGAACGTGTTTGATACTGCAGAAGTACAGACATGTAGGTGTGTGTGTGTGTGTGTGTGTGTGTGTGTGTGTGTGTGTGTGTGTGTGTGTTTTCGAAACATGTGCTGGTGTGAGCTAGCTTTGAGGTTGAATGGGGAGGTTGAAGGTAGACGTTCAAGAGAAAGTTACAATACTCCTAGTGACAATCAACAACCATGCTGACTACTCAAAGAGAAAAAAATGCAAATACGAGTCGAAAACAAACATATCATGGAGTGAACAATATAGCAGCATATTATTTCTGCACTGAACACATTTTGGATTACGTTATTCCAAAAATAAACACTCGCCAGAAAAACAGGCACAGAAAATTAGGTTTCGTGAGTATAGGTTTTTGACACTAAAAAACAACATGATTGTGTGACGTGCTGTACTAGTGTTGACAGACATGGATGACTACAGTACTACAAACAATAATTGAGTTTTGTCGAACGGTTAACCCTATTAAGCACATCGCAGAAACATTTTGAAGGACAGTGCCTTTTGGACACTGCGTATACACAATTGGCAAAACTTCATATATTTCCAATGAATTACGTACGAATGTACCACTTCAGGTGCCTCCTGCATTGTGTTAGAACTGAGCCACCCCTTCATAAAACTCAACAGCCAATGTAAAACCCAACGGGTATGGAAGACACACAAGAGACCAGCCCTGGTGTATCCGGTTCACAAACAAAAAGTCGTTCTAATTCTGATCCCTCCCCAACCCCGCCAGCGGTAGTAAATACATTGCAGTGAATAGACCATTGGTTTGTGTTTCTACCTGTAATGTCCACTGTATCAAGCACGTGCTGCCCTGCTCCCTGGCTGACCCCGTGTTTGATGAGCGTGAGCGAAGTGTATAGGGCGGACAGGTATCAAACGGTGTTTGTGTGTTTGTCCTGACCCCTCTGGAGTGCCAAAGGCCGAGTTAATCTCAGCCAAATCTCGGAAGCAAACGGCGTCAAGTTTCGTACCGGCATTGGCAATTGCATCATGGTATAGTGGTTAGATAATTGGAAATTGTGTGTGCGTGTGTGTGTGTGTGTGTGTGTGTCTGTGTGTGTGTGTGTGTGTGTGTGTGTGTGTGTGTGGGTCTGTGCGTGCGTGCGTGATTGTGTGTGTTTGTGTGTGTGTGTGTGTGTTGTGCGTGCGTCCGTGTGTGTGTGTGTGTGTGTGTGTGTTTGTGCGTGCGTGCGTGTGTGTGTGTGTGTACGTGTGTGTGTATGTGTGTGCGTGTGTGTGTGTGTGTGTGTAAGGGTTGAGTAGAGAATTTCCAGTTCTCTTCGGAGGTGTAAACAAGGTGTGGAGAGTATGACGTCGATGGTTTATTTTGGTAGTTGAGTGTGCATTAATATGTCAATACGCGGGTCTTATACTTGGCAAATCTTCGATAAAGCAATGTGTTGTATGTCTTATTTGAAAAGTGACAGTCAGATTTACATCGAAATGTAATAACACGGATTTTATACTGGATATCTCTTTAATAAAATTGACAAATTGAGGATTTGAAATCTTTAACAAAGTTCGGGAATCTATATGATGTCAAAATCCATGGTATACTCCTCTCGTTACAAGGAATCAGCGGCTGTTTTCTTTGCAGCCGTTCTGGACATCATTTACACGGGCTTACAATATACACTTAAGGGGGAAGAGACAAATCTCTGCTTAAAATCTGACAATCACAGTGATACGAAATGCTCCCCTCGGACTGAAAGAAACTTATATGAACAACTGGCATTTGGAATTGTACAGTGTCACCAATAAAAAAAACAATGACTGAAACGTTAGCTATTCTTCTCTCCAAGTATTCATTTTGCTGGCGCTAAAGTCCGGAAATACATTCCACAAAATACATTCGCGTCTATACGTAGATCAGCAACATAAAAGTAAGTGTCAATTGTAAGGATTTTATTAGCAGATATGCGAGAACATGTCAAGGAAGCCATGAAGACCATAGACAAATCGGACAGATTTGATTGCAAACGAATTATGTCAGTTTATTCAGCTTGTGTCAATTTTGTTGACGTTAAACATTGGAAGTACAACGCTTAGAAAAGAGTCGCATTTTGGGTTTTTCCTGTTTTGTACCCCTCCGTCCAGCCACTGTTTGTTGTCAGATTATCCAGGTGGTCCGTGTTTTATCGACGTTAAACATGGGTAGAACTATCATCCAGAAAGAGTCAAACTTTGGGTTTTTCCTTTTAGTCCCCCCCACACCACCCACTCCCTACCTTGGACGTTTCACACCTGACGACAATAAAACAAAGGAAGAAAAACGCCGTTGTTATTACTTGTTTGTAAGTTTTCAGAAGACCAAAAACAAAACAAAACTAAAAAACAAAACCAAAAGTAAACCGCCGTCACCCATTTGAGCCCCCGTCACCGACTTCAAGCCACGGTGTTAGCAAGGCGTGAGGACAATGCTACCAGATCTGCTTAACAAGGGGTTGAAGAAATTGCCTGAAACAGTAGCCGGCCCCACTCTATTTGCTGTCGACGAACAGTTTAGCAGATTGAGAGCCTTTGAAGTCTGTCCCTGACCATTGTTGAGGGGAACACGGAGTGTGAAGTTGTCCAGAACTTGATACGGGTGTCAGAGAAGACGGAGGATGATTCAGTCCGTTAAAGGTGTCATCCTTCTCTCTAAAAGGAAAGGCTAAAAACGGAAAGAACACACATCTTCTGAACGACGTCTCACACAGCTAAAGATCCGCATTGTCCAAGGCAGCCTGCCTGCCCATGAACCTGAAAGGTATAGTCCTTTTTCTTTAAGCGATCATACCCCGCCACAAAACTGTCCAGGCGTTCAAATTGAATAGCGGCATATGGCTCTGCCTAAATGGCGGGGTAAAAACGGTCATACACGTAAAACTCCAGTCGTGCAAAAACACGAGTGTACGTGGGAGTTTCATCCCACGAACGCAGAAGAAGAAGAAGAAGAAGAAGAAGAAGAAGAAGAAGAAGAAGAAGAAGAAGAAGAAGAAGAGCATTCTTCCCCTTGGACACATAGCCAACATCAAAATCGTGGCTGCATTATATGCACAGTGGGGACCTTGTTTTGTTGAAATAAGGCAGCAGATTGACAAAGGTGTCTCTTGCAAAATTAAGGCGACAAAACAAATTCTTTTTCTATAAAGGATCGAAGCAGTCAGGCTACTATTTTGTTGTGTATGTCTTTAAGCTGAAAGATGCTCCTACCCCGAATAGAAACAGTACGTTACTGTGCTGGGAAACATGATCGCTGGCAGGAGAAGGACTGTAGCTTTGAGATCACAGAGTGCAGCTACGCCATTGATGTTGGTATGTGTCCAAGTGGATGAATGCTCTTATTCTATCTGAACAGATTTTTTTTTCCCCAACATTTCACTCAATCAATAAACACGTGATAACAAACATGGTAACTGTGTGTTTTCTGTTTGTGCACATACTTTCTCATTTACATGCGGTGCAGAAACACTCATTATGTTAAATTTTACATTATACAAAAGGACTAAAAATAGTCATATGTTTTGATGCGAATATTGTTTTTGAATAGATATATGATGACATATGATCATTTTGATGCTACACACGTTGACACGTATATATATAGTTTCACGTATCTGAACAGACCTGTGGCAGTGAATATGATCGAGAAGGACTATACCTTTGCGGTCTGTGCGTAGGCAGGCTTCAAGAGGGCGGGCCTTTGCCTCCATGACGTCGTTCAGAACAAGATTTGTGTTCTTTCCGCTTTTAGACTCTTTCTCTTTAAACTTTGACATATAGGAAATTGCCCGGGTGAATCATTTGAGCTTTTTTTTTTTTTTTTTTTTTTTTTTTTTTTTTTTTTTTACAGTGGACACAGAGTTCTGATACGTCTTCCCTGCGTTTCTGATAAGTCTTCCTTTGCATTAGAAAGAATCAAGATCAAAACGTGCGTCTTGAACTCGTGATTTATCTGAAGTATCAATTAGGATATCATGCATGATACTTTTTCCGTTTTAGGATTTATCATCTATTACTTTAATTTCTTTGATACCTGCTGTTTGTTCTGTTTTGATACGACCTCTTCCTCCTCTGCAAAAACATCTAACAGTAGAATCGTCTACTTTTTAAAACAAAATGTCTGCTAACTCTGCGTACTCTGTGTATACATACAACCGTTTATGCATCACGTGGAGTTTACCTCATGTGAATTAATGTCTAGTGAATTGATCGCGTTTGAATTAATCTCACATACTTTTTTCATTGCCTTTGCGTGTATTTAGGTATTACCATTGTTACAAAAATGTTGAGCGCACCTATAAAGTAACATTATTGATAAAAATAGACTGATCGTTGCTGGCCTTTTTCCTGAATTAATTGAAGACTAAATAGAACTGCGAGCCATGGACATTGCATGGGTTTTGTGACCCAAACGCGTAAACAAGAAACACGGACATAATTTTGTTCCACCAAGGAGTGGTCTGGTCAGCGCACAGGTTGCTCCTCTTTCTGACCAAGGGATAGTGGCTTGACTTCTGTTTCCGTACCTGTAGAGCGATCAGTTTCAGCGGAAACATATGTTACGGAATGGGATACTGTGTCAGTAGTAATCCCCGCCACCTGCTGAAGGCCTCTCTCTATTTTTTGTCTCTTTGTCTGTTTGATTGTCTCCCTGTGTGTCTCCGTATCTCTGTTTGCCTCTCTCTCTCTCTCTCTCTCTCTCTCTCTCTCTCTCTCTCTCTCTCTCTCTCTCTCTCTCTCTCTCTCTCTCTCTCTCTCTCCCTCTCTCTCTCTCTCTCTCTCTCTCTCTCTCTCTCTCTCTCTCTCTCTCTCTCTTTCTGTCACTGTCTCTTTCTCTCTCTGTCTCTGTCTCTGTCTCTCTGTCTCACTCTCTCTCTCTCTATCTCTGTCATTGTCTCTCTATCTTTCTCTCTCTGTCTCTCTCTCTCTATCTTTCTCTCTCTGTCTGTCTCTGTCTCTGTCTCTCTATCTTTCTCTCTCTGTCTCTGTCTCTTTCTCTCTGTGTCTCTATGTCTGTCTCTGTCTCTGTCTCTGTCTCTCTCTCTCTCTTTCTGTCTTTCTCTCTCTCTCTCTCTCTCTCTCTCTCTCTCTCTCTCTCTCTCTCTCTCTCTCTCTCTCTCTCTCTCTCTCTCCAGGGCCGGACTAGGCAAAGAGGAGGGGGGCGGTTGCCCGTGGTGGTCCAGGGGGATTTTCCTCTGCCCCTTGTGGGGGTCAGGGGGCTTCGCCCCCTGAAGCTGAAGGGTAGGTCATATTCTGAGATAGGAAAATGGTCCCTCCTTGCATGAAACGACATAAAATAAACAATAATACATTTTTTTTAAATAAGTGAGGTACATGTTTAGGCTAGGAGGGGTAGGGGGGGGGGTGCGCAACCCCCATAACCCCCCCGGTAGTCC
>NC_090246.1:66943503-66946003 GCF_037325665.1 Littorina saxatilis | reverse complement strand
CCAAGTGTCATTTTACCACCATGTCATGTACCATTAGCTCCACGTCCCATTTTGGCGCAATCCCGTTTGGCCGTTAGCCCATTTCGCCCCCATCCCATTTTTGCGACATTTTACAGGCCAAGTGTCATTTTACCACCATGTCATGTACCATTAGCTCCACGTTAACATTTTGGCGCAATCCCGTTTGGCCGTTATCCCATTTTGCCCCCATCCCATTTTTGCGACATTTCATAGGCCATGTGTCATTTTACATGCCATTCTAAAGTGTCAAAACTCATTTCAGGAGGTTATTACATAAAATGCAACCTCCAGCGTGATTTTTTAGAAACAAACAGGTATTTGGGGACGATGTTTGCTGTACAGCAGTGAAATGGGGACGTCCAAAAGTGCAGAGCTCCCGCAGAGCTATATGAATGGTTTCATCACATACATGGCGCTAGGCGACATATGTTGTGAAAAATTTTACAAATCACGTTTTTGCGCCCGATATTTTCTTGTCATCTCCAAAGTCAAGGGACAAACACGAAATTCCTTGACTTTTGGGGTAGCGCGACTCTGTTAATTTTAGGAATTAAAAAAAAAAAAAAATTAATTACTAGGATGTCCCATCGTTGGGAAATTCCGGTCGCTTCCTCCGAGTGGAAAGCTAGCAGTGACAGAGTCGCACTACCCCAAGTCAAGGGATCTATTAGTCCTGTTTCGCCGTTATCCCAATTCGCCCCCATCCCATTTTGGCGACATTTCTCAGGCCTAGTGTCATTTTACCACCATATCATGTACCAATAGCCCCACATCCTATTTTGGCGCAATCCCGTTTGGCCGTTAGCCCATTTCGCCCCCATCCCATTTTTGCGACATTTTACAGGCCAAGTGTCATTTTACCACCATGTCATGTACCATTAGCTCCACTTCCCATTTTGGCGCAATCCCGTTTCGCCGTTATCCCATTTTGCCCCCATCCCATTTTTGCGACATTTCATAGGCCATGTGTCATTTTACCACCGTGTCAAACCACTAGCGCCACATTCCATTTTGTCGCCATGCCGTTTTGCCGTCATCCCATTTTGCCGCCATCTCTATTTCGCGACATTTTGGATTGTGGCAAAAATGGAATTTGGCCTAAACGGAATGTCTTCCTAGTTGAATAACGCAGTATAGTAGTATAGTGAGGCTTGGCAAGAAGAATAAATAAAAAATGTGATGGCGGCCAAATGGGATGGTGTCAAAATGGGATGACGTGCTATTGTTATGACACGGTAGTAAAATGACGCTTGGCTTGTGAAATGTCGCGACAATGGGATGGGGGATAAATGGAATACGGTGAAACGGCATGGCGGCCAAATGGGATATGGTGTCAAAATGGGATGTCGCGCTATTGTTATGACATGTTAGTAAAATGCCCTGTCACGTAGTCTCAATCCAAATTGGAAATCCATAGCATCATCATTATAATCATCCTCATCTCATTAATCATCCAAAATTATAAATTTTATAAAATGACGCTTGGCTTGTGAAATGTCGCGAAAATGGGATAGGGAAAAAAATGGGACGGCGGCAAAATGGGATTGCACCAAAATGGGATGTGGATCAGCCACTAGATTTCCAATTTTAAAGTCTTAGGTATGACCCGGTGTGACGTTTTCATCTTTCGCCGTGTTGATATTTCGATTTTCGGCCTCGTTGATCTAGTATAAACTCTACACTGAACAAAAAAAACACCCTTCGATAGTACTGATGAGCGACCTTGTGTACCTTACATTCATGGGGCCAAATTTGTCCAACCAATTATTTTATTTAACTTAGAAATTTGATTCATCCTAAAATGTTTCCCTTCTTACTCAAGGGACGTAACCACTCGGTACACGTTTTCGAAGAATTCGATTTTGGGAGTGAAATCTATTTAATTTCACAACCAATTTTTTTCACATGCAAGAAACTGACATGCTTTTCGTCCATAAATAATTTCTCTTCTTAATTTTACCAGGAAACAACATTTCGGTCTCGAGTAAATATCGAGGGGGAAATATGTACACAGGCGAAAGATGAAATCGTGACACCGGCCGAGGTTCAAACCCACGACCTCCCGATCACGGGGCGGACGCCTTACCACTAAGCTAATCGTGCCGGTTTACCCTTGAGTGACAGACGGACAGACAAAAGAATATACAGACAGACCGTAATTAACACAAACACACACACTCAGCAGAGCAAAGCGGTATAACACACAAACTCAGCAGAGCAAGGCAGTATTACACACACAGACTCTGCAGAGCAACTAAGTCGGTGACACACAGACACAGTTATTTGGGGACGATGTTTGCTGTATAGCAGTGAAATGGGGACGTCCAAAAACCGATAGCTCTGCGCTGTGCTATGAATGGTTTCATCAGTTACATATGGCGCTAGGCGACATAAGAGTATTTCCAATCCAGTCAGTAGCTAGCATTCACGACCCTGACAACGGATGGTTTGAGTCTGATTTATGAGAATGAGAATGAGG
>NC_090246.1:66933503-66938503 GCF_037325665.1 Littorina saxatilis | reverse complement strand
TTTTCGCCTTACGCGACTTGTTGACTCACATGCGAAGCAAAAGTGAGTCTATGTACTCACCCGAGTCGTCCGTCCGTCCGTCCGTCCGGACGTCCGTCCGTCCGTCCGTCCGGCCGTCAGGAAAACTTTAACGTTGGATATTTCTTGGACACTATTCAGTCTATCAGTACCAAATTTGGCAAGATGGTGTATGATGACAAGGCCCCAAAAAACATACATAGCATCTTGACCTTGCTTCAAGGTCAAGGTCGCAGGGGCCATAAATGTTGCCTAAAAAACAGCTATTGTTCTCATTTTCCCCATTTTCTCTGAAGTTTTTGAGATTGAATACCTCACCTATATATGATATATAGAGCAAAGTAAGCCCCATCTTTTGATACCAGTTTGGTTTACCTTGCTTCAAGGTCAAGGTCACAGGAGCTCTTCAAAGTTGGATTGTATACATATTTTGAAGTGACCTTGACCCTGAACTATGGAAGATAACTGTTTCAAACTTAAAAATTATGTGGGGGCACATGTTATGCTTTCATCATGAGACACATTTGGTCACATATGATCAAGGTCAAGGTCACTTTGACCCTTATGAAATGTGACCAAAATAAGGTAGTGAACCACTAAAAGTGACCATATCTCACGGTAGAAAGAGCCAATAAGCACCATTGTACTTCCTATGTCTTGAATGAACAGCTTTGTGTTGCATGACCTTGGATGACCTTCACCTTGGGTCAAGGTCACATTGTATTTTGGTAGGAAAAATGTCTAAAGCAGTTCTTAGTGTATGATGTCATTACTAGGTTTAGTTATTTGACCTTGACCCTGAAGGTCAAGGTCATGTAAAGGTCAAGGTCAAGCATGTGAGTCGTATGGGCTTTGCCCTTCTTGTTTTTGTTTTGTTTTAATAAACTGAGAGAGTAAGAAAAAGACAAAAAGAGAGACAGAGCTAGAAATACAGAGAGACAGACAGAGAGACGGACCGACCGACAGAATTAGTGCGAGATAGAGATAGAGAGACACACAAACAGGGACAGACAGACAGAGACCGACATTTTGAGAAGAATGAAGAGAAAACCAGCAGTATTATATGCATAGTCTTAAGCTGTGTTTCCATATCGCGACGCGATGGCAGCACGATAGTTGCGGCGAGGTGGCGGCAGCGTCAAAACCGATCGCAACAGTAATATCAAAGAACGCATGTTTCCATATGTGCGACGCGACGGATGCTTCATCTGGGGATTTAATCAAGTTTGAGTGAATCCTTCTTGAAGGTTTTTCTTTGTATTCATAAATTATGAGTAATCTAAGCTTAATTAGTTTGGACAACATTTTGGATGAAATTATTGCTGCTGCAGGAACATTGAATTGGCAAGTCTGTAACAGTAATCGTCTCTCTGACCCCCCCCCCCCCCCCCCTTGCTTGCTGAAAAATAAAATTAACTCTCTTCCCGTCCTCTGTCACATCCTCTGATTCTTTTGCTGTATCTTTTCCTCTTTTTTTGGTAAAAATTGTATCTTGTCTGTCTTACATTTATAACAAGGGGATAAGCGATTCTCTGACCTTGACATAACGTGAAATAATAATTCCTATCTAGATGTACATATTTATAACCACATTTAATATAAGCTTAGCTTATTGTGTGGTTACAAATGTTTATATCGCATATATATGCAAGTTATCCAAAGAATGAAATTGTTTTGAGACCTATAGCACCGTTAGTTTGTCAGAACAGGAGGTGGTCCATATCAGGCAGTTGTCCATGTTAGGCTATTTTCCCTTACGACCAGGGTGTGCTTATTGCGTGTCTTATGAGAAACAGACCGCGTGCAGAAACACACACACACTATGATGTGTTGTCGTATTATTTTTGCTTTGGTCAATCGTAGGACCCTATTCTGAGGTCTCAATATTTTCCCACGGTCTTCCCAACGCATGCGATGTCACTTTCCATTGAGCGTTTTTGCCACCATTTGGCAAGGAGTTATCAGCTGAGATAAAACGACTGTAAGTAGAACGCGAAAATCACACCTGGACTCGATCCGACCGACTGGTTCTTGTATACGCAAGAGCACTTGATAGTCTCTGCCGCGGATCATAAAATCGTATAATCTGCTGATTTTCGCATCCCGAATCTACTCAGCTTCGTCCCAATAGGCCCACTTAAAACATCACACGCGGAATTTAAATTAGCTAAGATGGACAACTGGACACCACATGTGAGAACCACGCACCAAGACATTGTCAGCATTGAGAGAATGTTTTCACGGAATTGTTTCACGATTCTGTGACACTGTTATATTGCGGGGTTATGATATTTTCTTCGTTTCTGATTTGAATTCATGTAAATGAAATCAAGTTAAAATTAAACACTATTGTTTTTTTAGAAACCAATGCGGACCCTGAAAGAAATAACGTTTCACTCAGATAAATTTTATCCAGCCTGTCACGTTTTTCATTTATACATTTTGACAGAAAAAAGAAAATAACAAAAGAAAAATTAACACATCTGTGTGGGATTAAAATCAAACGTCGATTTGTGTTACTAAAGTTACTGACCACCATGTGCATGCGAACATTTGCTGCCCCCCCCCCCCCCCCCTCCACATCGTAATCGTATCGGCTCTGTCTCATTTTGCCCACCACCCCTCCACCTCTCCCCAGGACCCCCCCCCCCCCCCCACCTTCCTTTTCAGTAAATAGCCCTTCAGTCGGAGCGGCAGTTGTCGCCACGCATCAGACTTTTTTTGAATAATTATGTGCGGTTTTTAGTATCTCCTTTACAAAGCTGATCTGATAATTAACTATCTTTTTTTTTGCAAGCAAACGACAAATTCGCCTCAAAAATGTTATTGACAGTGCATATAGAAAAGGTAGCAAAAAACTTGCGGGGACAAAGTGGGCGAGGGAGAGCCTGGGTGGTCAAACGGGGGCCGTGCCATGCCATATGTCACCTGCTGGTTAAACGAAAGGTTTAAAGGAACAGATATCGCACACAATATTTTGATCTTTTGATCAGTCAACCATCAATTTTGTACATCAACCCCAACAGTGTTGTTGTCCAAAAATAAAAGAATTGCATTCTGTCCTCAAACTGAACGGTAGTTCAAAGTTAAAGGGATATTGACCAAAGTGCTTTTGAGGAACAATAAAACACTCTCCCCAAAATAAACACGCAAAAAAAAACCACCCCACACAAATAAATAAATAAAGAAAGAAGCAAAACAGATTTACAAGGAAATTAATTATGTTCATGGTATGCTAGCGCTGTTTTTATTTTATTGTATAATAAGCATGCTGATACCGGGATGCAGTATACGTTAAATGTAAATGATATAATGCTGACTATCTAAATGTGAATCAAAAACAAGAAAGGTAGGTTTTTTAATTTTTTTTTTAATTTAAATGTGAACCAGAAAAGATGCATTTCTTTTAAATTGATGGCGCCGTCAAAAACAAAAACTAAATTCTTGGTTACAAAATCAAATGAATCTTAGTAGTCGATAGTTTAGTACTATTTGTCACTTTATTAGAGGTGGTTTGACTGAGTTGCCGACTTCTCCGCTTTAATTCCTTTTCAGTTTTATCTGTACACTCTTTGTTTTCATGCGATACGTGTAACACTTTTCCCGACCTCGCACATGATGGACAGCATTCATTGGAGCGATATGTTTTCACCGGGTTTTCGCAAAATTGTATTTCATGCCACGCTATTATCGATTACCTCAAATTAAAAAAGAAACAAAGAAAAACTCCGGACAAGCGCACAAGGTAGAACCAGCGGTCAGTGCATGGGACTGCAAAAGTGCACGTGTGCGTATGCGTGTGAATACATTTTTTTTTAAACTAGTTAGTGTCAATATCGATCGAATGTCATTTCGATCACGTTTCAGTTTAGCGGACAAGCGTAATCGGATTCAACATACGCATACACACTCACATAGTCGGAAGAGTCGTCGAACAGGGAAAAAAATGACAAAGTAAAATATTGTAAATTGAAAAATGTTTGTGTAATTTTGCGATGAGACAGAGACAATCTGGGAAGGAAGTTTATACCCAAGTAATACTATCGAACGGGTTAGTCCGTAAGCTGCGGACAAATATTCTTACTCAAAGAGAAAAATGAAACAGGATTTTTTCAGTAAATGTAAGCTTACAGGGCTGCCGATGGGGAAAGACTGAACCACCTAAACAAATAGCAGTTCACATCGGTTGATGATTCTTCAGTCCCACAGAACTTCGGTCCATTAGGAAGTAGCCCTGTTGATTTGCTAGATTAACATCACATCGCTACCCGAACCGATTTTTATTGAAAATAAACACTTTTTTAAGCTCAGATATAATTTATCTGTAAGTTACATCACGTCTACAGTCGTTGACACAATCTAAAAACTCTATCAAATTACTCCGCCAAAGTTCCGACAAACTTACTACACATATATGCGTCGTCTGCATGTGTTGCGCGCGCAGTCCGGGGCGTGGCTTATTAAAAAAAAAAATAAAACAACCCGTATTAGTCTTCTTTTTTTTTTTAAGAGTTAAATTCAGATAGCACTTCATTTGGACAGCCTGAGAAAACGGCCGTACAATACGTGTATATCTTCTTTTATCGAGAAGGAGATTAACAGCGGTGGGGTTTCAGTCATGCTTTCTAACGCCAGCTTCAATTTCAGATAATGTTAGGAGATTTCAAAATGCAAGGGGGTGGGGGTATAGAGTGGGGGGGGGGGGGGTATTTTCTCTGATCGTTTATAAGGAAAGGAATGTGTTTTTTTAGACCCCAATCGTCAATGTTGAAGGTCCGGTATTAAAACTTGCCCAGTGCTGACAAAATTAGACTCAGTTTAAAATTACCCTTGACAATTTGTGCGTGAGACAGACTGATTGCCGAACGGAAAATGGAATCACTCATGTGGGCAGTGAAGTGTAGCCAAGTACCTGCTATGTCCCTCAGCAGAAGTGGCGGAGTGCCTGTCATCTGTTTCTCATTTAGTGGCCTCACAGTGGA
>NC_090246.1:66929566-66932066 GCF_037325665.1 Littorina saxatilis | reverse complement strand
TCGTCGACAGGGATGGGACTCGACATGATATGTTCAGGAATGGCATTATGGCCACTGAATCATTTTCGTGCTGTTCCCATTCCGCCAACCTGGGAGGGACCTAAGCTTGGCGGGTCCATGGTTCGGAACTTTGGGGACAAAGTTCATTCAAAGGGGGTCGATCAATCAACCAATCAATATGAGGCTTATATCGCGCGTATTCCGTCGGTACAGTTCTAAGCGCAGGGATTTTTTTTAAATGCAATTTATATCGCGCACATATTCAAGGCGCAGGGATTTATTTATGCCGTGTGAGATGGAAATTTTTTCACACAATACATCACGCATTCACATCGGCCAGCAGATCGCAGCCATTTCGGTGCATATCCTACTTTTCACGGCCTATTATTCCACGTCACACGGGTATTTTGGTGGACATTTTTATCTATGCCTATACAATTTTTCCAGGAAAGACCCTTTTGTCAATCGTGGGATCTTTAACGTGCACACCCCAATGTAGTGTACACGAAGGGACCTCGGTTTTTCGTCTCATCCGAAAGACTGAGTGTGACAGGGAGACTACCGTCGCCCTTCACAGCAGACTCTGCAGAGTTATTCGCCTTAGAAGTTGTGGGCTTTCCTTGCACCCGTAAGTTGTCCTCACTGTAAAAGTGCAAAGGTCGAATCTATTTATCGAAAAATCCACTGTCATCTATCTCTATATATTTATATATATATAGATAGATATATACGGCTTCTGTGTGTGTGTGTGTGTGTGTATGTGTGTGTGTGTGTGTGTGTGTGTGTGAGTGTGTGTGTGTGTGTGGATGGGCGCGTGCCTAATGCAACCTTTTGGTTTTCTTTGTGTACAGTTCTTAGCCCCCACGATGAAAGCGAAATTGTTGCTTTAAATCAAGTTAAAATCACCAATTTACTTTCCCTCCTATTGACATTTCCTTTTCTTTCAGAGGGGCTATGTCTCCTAATAATCTGCATTTGCTCTTGTTAATCGAGTTGCTGGCAGTGATGAGACAATATTTCAGGTTACTGCTGAACTGTAACGCGTACGTTCCACCCAGATCACTGTGGGATGCTCTCCGCCAGAGGTCATTATTGCTAGACTTTTCTTGATGTTCATTTGCTTGCACAAAGGTGAGAGTGAGTGAATCTGTTTGATACAATCTCTTATTCGTGTGTTTGCTTGTGTGTGTGTGTGTGTGTGTGTGTGTGTGTGTGTGTGTGTGTGTGTGTGTGTGTTTGTGTGTGTGAGCCTGTGTGTGTGTATGTGTGCGTGTGTGTGCGTGCATGCGTGCGTGCGTGCGTGTGTGTGTGTGTGTGTGTGTGTGTGTGTGTGTGTGTGTGTGTGTGTGTGTGTGTGTGTGTGTGTGTTTTGTGTTTTGTTGTTATTTTTTGTTTTTTGATTTTTGTTTTTGTATGTAAAATGATGATGTGATCTACTCGTCGGTGTTATGTCTGCAATTGCCATCTCCGTGCTTTGATCCACGTTGGCTCATTTGAAACCCAACTCAGTCTTGTACTTTTCTTCCGGTTGTTCTTGCCTTTAAAGAAATATTCATGCACTATGTTGCTGCGCATCTTTTTAATTTTTGGTATTTTTCTATTACAAAGTGTCAATTTCTGCCATGTGGCTGATTTGAGTTTAAGGTTTTCATTTCCCCAATACAGATGGCTATCCGGAACGTACGGAGGAGGAAGGATTGTTAGGCACCAGCTGTGGTTTTCCTGAAACCTTTACTTGCTTCATGCGTTTGTTTCCTGTTTATTTTCTTTCATAATTAAATTAAATAATCGAAAAAAGTTGAGTTCAATCAATCCAAAATGCTAGTGAGGACAAGACAGAATCAAGAAGCAGTTGACAATGTGTGAATGTTATTCTTCTGCACAGGTATTTTCATTGTTTGTGTTTGTTGGTAAAGTACTCAATTAGCTTTGTTTGTTTACTGTTCAACTAATGTATTACCGTGTTTATTTATTGTTATATACGTGGTTTTTTTTCAATTTATCTGTGTATTTATTTCTTACAACTGTGTATGCATTACAGCATTGATGATTGTTTTTATTTTGTGTGTTTAAGCACGCAAGATTTTCTTTGTCTGCCTTGTATTCTTCGCACTCTTTCGTCAAGAGAAGGAAGATAAGAAGGAGGAGGATGGGAGGGGGGAGGAGGAGGAGGAGGAGGAGGAGGAGGAGGAGGAGGAGGGGCCGAAGGTTGAAGGAGGAAGGAGGAGCAACCTCCCACCGTTGAGCCCCGTGTGACAAGCGGACAGGGCTCGGACAGGAGTCAGTAAAGGCCAGGGCCAGGATTGGCAAGACGGGTCAGCGTGCGGGCCTGGGGAACTCCCTTGTTTCAACACATCCTCAGCCCTTTGCCACGTTTAAAGGAGTGTCGGAATCAGTAGAGATTTGTGTTGAGGGTGGGGGTGAATGGGGGGGGGGGGGGCGGGGGGAGGATGAGGCGGGGCTAGGTGGGGGCCTTTTCTTTTGGCTCATATTGAAACTA
>NC_090246.1:66919566-66924566 GCF_037325665.1 Littorina saxatilis | reverse complement strand
TCTGTTCCGACGATACTGTCCCCTTTCTGACCGTATCTCGTAGGACCGTGGTGCACATTGACGCAGGACTGTTGCTGGTTTTCCCCAGGACTTTTCGTGGTCTAGTTTCTGGAGAACAGTGTCACCTGGTATTAGTGGCGGCAGGGTCTCTGTCCCATGACGTCTGTCGTGGTCACTCTTGTTTCTGAGCTTTGCTTGCTCGTCCCGCGCCTTGATCGCATCCCTTCTGACCGTCTTTGGGATGAGATTGCTTGCGAGAGTAGGGAGCGTCGTTCGCATCTTTCTTCCGAGTGCTAGCTCCGCTGGGCTCGTTCCTGTTGGCGTCGTAGGTGTAGCCCGGTGACTGAGTAGGGCTAAGAACGGGTCTTCTTGAGCGAGAATCTTCTTGGCCTCTTGTACTGCTCGCTCGGCTTCTCCATTCGACTGAGGAAAGTATGGACTGCTAGTCGAGTGAGTAAACTTCCATGCTGCTGCAAAGTTCTGGAACTCTGTTGATGTGAACTGAGAACCGTTGTCCGTGACGATGACATCTGGTATTCCGTGGTGTGCGAAGATGTTCTTCATCCGTCCAATGACGACTTCAGATGTCTCTCTCGGAAGATGAGCGATTTCAAGATATCTTGAATAATAGTCAATCAGAACAAGATAACTCTGTACCTTGAAGTCACACAAGTCTGCAGCAACCATCTGGAATGGTCTGTCTGGGAGTTCTGTTGTCATAAGTGGCTCACTTCTTTGGGATGGCTGCTTCTCTTCGCAGTGTTGACATGCTGACACTCTTTGCTTGATGTTTTCATTGATGCCTGGCCACCAAACTGTCGACTTTGCTCTTTCTCGACATTTGGTTATCCCGAGATGGCCTTCGTGAATCCGGTTCAGCATTTCTTCTCTCAAGACCTGCGGAATGACGATCCGGACGCCTCTGACGAGAAGACCTCGATGTATGCTGAACTCCCCTCTGAATGCGTAGTAGTCTTTCAGAGCTGGCTCTACGTCAGTGACGTACCTGGGCCAACCGTTGGCCGTGTAGTGTAGAGCTGCTTTGACGACAGGATCTTGCTGACTCAGTGCTGCTATCTCGTCTAGTCTTTTGTCTGAAACCGGCCATGAAGATTGGACAGCGTCGACGTGAGCTTCCACATCTTCCGCCAGTAGTGTGGCAACATCGGCTCTGTCTTCCGATGTCTCTTCTCTCCCCTCTTGGACAGGCGACTGAGGACTTCTCGACAAGGCGTCAGCCACCACAAGCGTCTTGCCTGGTGAATAACTTGCTGTCAAGCTGAATCGCATCAGTCTCATCAGCATCCGCTGACATCTGATGGGCGTTTCGTCCAAATCTTTGGTGTTGATGAGAGGAATGAGCGGCTTGTGGTCGGTTTCGAGCGTAAATTTCTCCAGACCGATCAGATAACGTTCGAACTTTTCGCACGCCCACACAGCAGCTAGACACTCCTTCTCAATCTGGGCATACCCTTGTTCCGTTGATGTCAGAGTTCTTGAGCAGAAAGCGACTGGCTTCATCTTCTCCCCATGCTGCTGCAGGAGTACGCCGCCAATACCGTAGCTGCTCGCGTCGGCACTGACCGTTGTCGGCTTAGTCAAGTCGAAGTAAGCGAGGGTAGGAGCTGCTGTCAGGAGCTCTTTCGCTTTTGAAAACGCGAGTGTCTGTGGCTGTCCCCAGTTCCACGCCTTGTCTTTCTCCAGCAACTCGGTGACAGGCTTCAAGACTGACGACAAGTTTGGCAGAAATCGTCCCAGAAAGTTCATCATGCCCAGAATTCTTCTCAGTTCTGTGACGTTGGTCGGGTCAGGCATGTTGATGATGGCATCAATCTTCTTCTTGTCTGGTCTGATTCCGTCGGCGTTGATCACGTGACCAAGGAACTCGATCTCTGACTGCTTGAAGCTGCATTTTTCCTTGTTGAGCTTGAGCCCGGCCTCGACAATCTTCTTCATGGAGCTCTCAAGATGCTGCTCGTGTTCTTCGTCTGAGTTGCTGTAGATGAGAACGTCGTCGAAGAAACAGATCGTGTTTTCTTCTCCCTTCAGGATCGTCTCCATCGTACGTTGGAAAATCTCGGGAGCGGAGGATATTCCGAACGGAAGTCTTTTGTAGTAGTACCTTCCGAATGGCGTGATGAAGGTTGTGTACTTGGCAGTTTCTGGGTCGAGAGGAATTTGATAAAACCCCGACGTTGCGTCCAGCTTGCTGAAAATCTTCGCTCCTTTGAGTCGATGCAAAATGTCGTCGAGAGTCGGAATCGGGTATCTCTCCCTCTTGACTGACAGGTTCAGCTTTTTCAAGTCCGTGCAGATCCGGACCGCTCCAGATTTCTTCAAAACTGGCACCATCGGAGAACACCAATCTGTTGGCTCGGTTATTTCCTCAATAATTCCGGCCTTCTTCATCCTTTCCAGTTCTTCTTCTACCTTCTTCATCAAAGGTATGGGTACTCTCCGAGCTGTGTGCAGACTGTAGGGCTGGCTGTTCTCTTTCAAGACGATCTTTGCCGGTGGGCAGTTGACTGGTTGCTGGTCCAACTCACCGAACGCTGGCTGTATGCTGTCGAGACGTTGGACAAGTCCCATGCGTTTACAGGCTTCTCTGCTTAATAAGCTCTCTGTCTTGCTGTCGACGACATAGATATCCAGGTGAAACTCTTGACCGTTGATGTTGGTAGTGTCCCTAAAGAATCCTATGCAGGATATCTGTCCGCCTGCGCCGTGCATGACTGCACAGGTGGGGATAAGTTTGGGACACGGGACAAGGGTCAGGTAGAGGGATTTGGAAATGATGGTCACATCTGCACCTGTGTCGATCTTGAATTTGATCTTGCGACGTCCAAATGATAGGTCAGTGTACCATGCTGGTTCAGCTCCCTGCTTGTGTACGACACCCATGTAGTACACTTCTTCTGCGTCGACAGCGTTGACTTGCTTGGAACGGCAACAAGAAAAGAAATGTCCGTACCTGCCACAGCCGTGACACTGCTTCCCTTTTGCTGGACAGTCACTGTCTTTCTTGTGTTGTCCACGTCCGCAGCGTGAACATGATGCATCACTTCTCCCCTCCTGAGGAAAGCGACGACCGCCACCACGCGGATGACGAAATCCACCCCTGGAACCGGCGTGCTTGGTTGCTGGACCGCTGCTGCCACTGTCACAGCTGGTACCTGCTGCACCTGCACCGCCGCGAGGGCGTCTGTTGAGTCGCTGCGTACCGGTGTGTACGGCGTCGACACTGGAACGTTGCTCAGACAGCTGTCTCTTGACTTGCTCGTACTGCCTGGCTTGCTTAATGGCGTCTTGCAAATTCAGGTCTGCTTGCATTTGTAACTTTTCTGAGAGTTCTCGGTCGTTCACACCAAGGACGAACCTGTCGCGAATGGCTTCGTCGCGGTTATGAAAATCTGCGTGCTCAGAAAGTTCGTACAGGGCTCTGACGTAAGGTTCGATTTGCTCGCCGCTGTGTTGGCTTCTGGTGTTGAAGACGGCTCGAACGTGTATGACGTTCTTTTGTGGAACGAAGTGCGTGTCAAATAACTTCAGTACGTCCTCCAGTTTTGCTTCGTCATTGTCCTCGTCATATTCGAACTGTTCGTAGATCTGTTCGGCTTGTATGCCCATAGCATAGATTAAGGAACTGACCTGGACTGAAAATTGTTCTTTGTCAAGTTTAGAAGCAACCCTGTAGCGTTCGAAACGCTTACGCCACGTGAGCCACTGGTCGGGCCTCCCAAAGTCGAGTGGTTCAGGCGGTTTGAATGGCATGCTCTTCTTCTTCCGTACGACTATGCTCGACTATTTCAAAACTCACGGTTGGGTAAAGAATCCCACCGCTGCCACCATGTCGTGTTCCGAGCGTACATAAACAACACTCACATCAGGTACGTTCATCTAGTTTACTTGTCTAGCAAACTGCTACAGATGACAACAATACAATTCGATGCGGTAAGCCATGCCTCATCAGTGTCCCGCGTGCATGCCAGAGCGAAGCGAGTAGTGGGCGGAAAGGCACCGTTGCACATGCGCGCCCCATCACATGACCGACCGAGTTCGACCGACACGACCCGAGAGGTACCGAATACCGTCACAATGCCTACGTTTTATTTGTTTAAATTTATCCGAAGACAGAGAACCAGGGGGCCATGTCGTCCAGCTGGTCGAGCACGTGACTTGTAAACAAGCTCGAATCCAGGCTTAGACTTACACGGCGGGCCGGTCAACTGTTTGTGCAGACTCGAGTCAGGGTCGGCATCCATGTCCCGCCACAGTCGGTGTCACGTTCAGGGTGACTTCGGTCATTCTGCCGCCAAAAGTGCAGGTGTCTGAATACACCTTAACTGACACGCAAACACCTAGGTAGTGCAACTCTTGTTGCTGCTAGCTTTCCACCTCGGAGGAAGCGACCCGAATTTCAAAGCAATTTAATACAATGAGATGATGCAGTTATTCACTCATTTTACTTGAACTAATCTTAAAAGTGTTTACCTCAAATTTGGAGATTCAATCTCTTTCACTCATTTCTATGGTTACGTCTTACTGCTTATTTGCGAGTGTATATGTGCGTGCATATTTGTGCGTGCGTGTGTGCCGCTCGAGTGTACACACGCGCACTAGGAAGTGTAATACAACACACACAAACACACAGATACAGACACACACAGGCATAGACACACACCGACAAAGACACGCACCGACAAACAGACAAACACAACGCACAATCACAAACACGCACAATCACAAACAAACAAACACACACAATAACACACACACACACACACACACACACACACACACACACACACACACACACACACACACACACACACACACACACACACACACACACACACACACACACACACACACACACAGACATCCACACTCAAACGCTCGCACGCATAAACAGTGTTCCTTGGTGGAGGTTTTATTTAAATTTTATTTTTATCATAAACTAGGAAGTGTAATAAAATACACACATACACATAGATACAGAC
>NC_090246.1:66909566-66914566 GCF_037325665.1 Littorina saxatilis | reverse complement strand
TCTCTACCTCCTCTCTCTCTCTCCCTCTCTCTCTCTCTCCTCTCTCTCTCCCTCTCTCTCTCTCTCATCTCTCTCTCCCTCTCTCTCTCCCTCTCTCTCTCCCTCTCTCTCTCTCTCTCTCTCCCTCTTTCTCTCTCTCTCCTTCTCCCTCTCTCTCTCTCTCCCTCTCTCTCTCCCTCTCTCTCTCTCTCCCTCTCTCTCTCCCTCTCTCTCTCCCCCCCTCTCTCTCTCTCTCTCATCTCTCCCTCACTCGCCCCCTCTCGCTCTCCCTCTTTTTCTCTATTGCCAGCGCCATATAACGTTATTGACCTTTTCTCTCAGCAACATGGCTGGCTTGTCAATTCGGATTACTCTCGAAGAACTACAGATAATATTCGTTACCCCTCATGAAAGCAGCAGAAATTACGTTTGTTGTCGATTAGGAACCTAATTCCCCAGTATGCTACTTTACGGGTTCTGCGGGCACTGGGCTAATGAAAAACAGTGGCTCAATATGAAACGTGCTTGCTTAATTCAATGTTAGGTTGTGATCGGCATCGTTTTTGAATGTCATTAGACTTTGCTTAGTTATGTGTTGGTAACATATTGCCACTCACTTTCGATGTTGTGTCAGCAAGTTCTGTTCTTTTATTCATGCATACTGGTGATCACATTAACAGAAATTATTAATATCGAGTTTCACTTACGGTGTAGCCTTAAATGTAAAGATGAAGTGCCGGTGTAAATTGATACCGAAGGAAATTAAGATCTATGTACACTGTCCAAACACAAGTGATTTTGTAGGGAGTATGCAAGTATTACATGTAGGATAAACCGAATACCACATGGCATGCTGTGTGATACTAAGTTTACACTCAGTCGTTGCTTTTACAAATAATTATTGAACAGTTCGCTTTCGCGTGCACTTCAATATTTAAAAAAAAATTCGTGTAAACCTGGTATTACACAGCAAGCTTTGTGATATTTTCTATTTCTCTAATTACTGCAGTTGATGTCGTGCTGTTTGTTATGCTCTCTGCTACGAAACCAACCAGCTTTTCACTGTTAACAACCAGTCTGTGTGTGTGTGTGTGTGTGTGTGTGTGTGTGTGTGTGTGTGTGTGTGTGTGTGTGTGTGTGTGTGTGTGTACGTGTGTATGTCCGGTGTATGTGTGTGTTTATGTGTGTGTGTGTGTGTGTGTGTGTGTGTGTGTGTGTGTTTATGTGTGTGCGTTTGTGCGCGCGCGTGTGTGTGAACTGTCTATACTTTGACATGAGTAAGTAAAAGATAATACAAATCAACACACACACATACAATCAACATACCCATACGCTTCAAATCGAATATGAACACCGAACGGGTAAGCAAAGCAAAATGTTAATGGCAACTATTTTTAAACCAAACAGAAAAGTATAGGCGAGAATGAAAGAAAGAAAGAGAGAAAGAATAAAATAAACAACAACAACAACAACAACAACAACAACAACAACAACAACATTTACTACAACAACAACAACAAATGACAGAAAGAATGAACACAATCCAACAACTAAAAACAGCAATAGTTCGTTTTTAAAACACACACAAAAAGTAAAGAAAAATAGAACTACGAGGAAGACAAGAAGAAATAGAAGAAACAATAAAACTTTAAAAATCACCATTTCAAATGAAAGTAGCAAACGACAAAAAAATGGAGAGGCCGGGGATTGAACCCGGGCCCTTTCACATGCAAAGCAAACGCTCTACCACTGAGCTACATCCCCAGTTGCTGATTCAGTTGTTTAAACATGATATGAACGCAGAGACAAACACACTTTTCAGAAGAAACACAAGGCAAATTATAAAACACACACTAAAAACGTTTCTTCAAACGATGGAACGATGAACACACGCACAAGTAGCGGTTCTTGATATGGCGGACAAGTAGTCGTATAACAGTGACGTTAGATTAAAAATGCACTTGATCAATTCCTGAAAGGCATTTTGTTATTTGAATGGAGTGACACCTGTGCAAGTTGTCAGTGGATGACCCGTCAGCAAAGTACCTCGTAAATGCCGCGATGTGCAGTTAGCATGGCAAAAGCCTAGATATAATGTTGACATCATCGATAGTCATGTGTCTAGCTTGTTCATACACGCGCAGTCGCGCAAGCTGCAGGTTGGTAACTGCTGTTTTCTGTTGGCTGCAACCAAAAGTGCAAGGAAAAACGTTTTGAATCCAAAAGTTATCACACAAAAAAACACGTATCGACAAAGAACTATGAGAGTATAACATGTGGAATTGTGAGGCGTCTCCATTAGAGAATGTGTGTGTGAAGACAGATAGAGAGTACTGAGGCCTTCAAGTCGGCTCTGGCACCCGCTAGAGGACGATAACAAGCACGCTGCGCACTCCACCCGTTGCACCAACGCCAGCTATCTGGATGCAGCAACGTACTATATCAGATTCAGATTCAGAGCAACGATCCAGATAAGACCATCGTCACCGGACTCACGTGTCTCAGTTTCCAAGCGAAGACGAGCAAAGCTGATGCCAGTTCCGGGCGACGTTCTGCGAACCGGAGGTGTTGTACTTGATCTCCAAATCTGTCTTGCTTTACTACACTGCGAGACCTACGCCGAAGACATACATTAATTGAGTATTTCAAATTATGTAATGCCGTTTTGGTTTGCTATATACCGCCTCAGATATTAGCAGTAAACCCTTATCGAGTACGCACAAATTAATAATGATTTTTTTAAAAATATTTTTACATTTAGTCAAGTTTTGACTAAATGTTTTAACATAGAGGGGGAATCGAGACGAGGGTCGTGGTGTATGTGTGTATGTGTGTCTGTCTGTCTGTGCGTGTGTGTGTGTGTTGAGCGATTCAGACCAAACTACTGGATCGATCTTTATGAAATTTGACATGAGAGTTCCTGGGAATGATATGTTTTATAATGAGACAACTTGGTTCTACAACGAAATGGTTTGTGTCGGTGATAAGGACTTACTTCCGACTTTAGACGCGGTAGTTGGCCAAGCAAAATGAAAGTAGAAAACGACAAAACAAATGGAGATGCCGGGGATTGAACCCGGGGCCTTTCACATGCAAAGCAAACGCTCTACCACTGAGCTACATCCCCAGTTGCTGATTCCGTTGTTTAAACATGATATGAACGCAGAGACACACTTTTCAGAAGAAACGCAAGGCAAATTATAGAACACACACTAAAAACGTTTCTTCAAACGATGGAACGATGAACACACGCACAAGTAGCGGTTCTTTACATGGCGGACGAGTAGACGTATAACAGTGACGTTAGATTAAAAATGCACTTGATCAATTCCTGAAAGGCATTTTGTTATTATGGGGGCGAGGACACCCCCATTCTATACGGATAGTTTCGAGGTTGACCATGGGCAGCGCCATTTTGTTGTGAAATACGTCATCAGTTTGTGTACACAGGAAGTTGTGACATCCGTCACCCTATGGGAGGGGTGGAGGCAACATTGTTCATCTGTAGAAAGTTGTGAAATCCGTCACCCTATGGGAGGAGTAAAGTCAAAATTGGTGAGTCATCACAGAGTTTGTGTAACACAGGAAGTTGTGAAATACGTCACCCTATGGGAGGGGTGACGGCAAAATCGCAAAAACATGATAGGTCGCATTGTGCAGGGTCAACTGCAACAAACTCAAACCGAGCCATTCATACCTACTTGTATTTGAGCGACTTATATACCGACATTTTTATTTCTTATTTTCAGCACAGGTGTAGGAAAAATCATGAACCAAAATGTTATTTATTTTCTAATTTAACATTGTTTTTACAAATATGACCATGGTCTTTTAAACATACAGTGACATTAAACATTGTTATGTTAAAAAAAAAGAAAAAAGAAAAAAAGCTTTTGTGCACAAATCAGAAAATACATTGTACATTTTACCTACAGGCCAAACCGTGAGTGTCTGTGGCAAAGCCCGACCCAGGAAATTGCACTGATTTTATATTTACATCAGAGGGAAATTGTCAAGAACAGGCGCTTGCATTTGGATGTGTCCAATGATAGTAGGTTTGGTTGTGATCAATCAAAATAATGTAGGAATAAAAATGTATGACAGTTTAGTATGATGACATGTAATTCACATATGCTGAAATATGATATTATACATCATGTAATATTATTATGGCTGTTGCCATGACCATGAAACCCAACAAAGGTTTAATGTAATGTAATTCAAAATACCAAAACCGAGCACCTATTAATCTCGTCTTTGCGCGTGAAGATTGAGGCCGTCTGCCAGTAGCGGTTAGGTCATACAGTGGAACCCCTCTCTAGCGACCTTTAAAATGTTGACAAAAATCGGTCCTTATGGAGGGGGGTCCTTACAGAGGGAGGGGGGCGGAGTCAGGGGGCCACAAAGAAAGTCAGATTTTCTTAAAAAAAGAAAACAGAGAAGTTTGAGTTGCTGACGACCGTTCCCTCTGAAAGCAAACTGCTTCGATTTCATGTTTGTCCTTGGTGTCCACCAGTTCTGGTGCATGTACTACCCTGGCCAAGTTTCCTCTCAAGACATCAAAGAGACCGCCTCTGGGCGAACCACCTCTCATAGCTAAAACTGGGTCAATGACCCCTGGGAAGAAGGTCAGTGTCTATAAAATTTTACTCCTAGGCCTGCGGCCAGGGGGGGGGGGGGGGGGAATATACCGGTACCATTTGAGAATCAGACCAAATGAGAATTGAACCATTTGAGAACATCCTTTTTTTTCAATCACTACATCGAAGGCCTGCGGCCCGGGGTTCACATGGGTTGGTTTGTTTGTTTGTTTCAAACCCACACCCATATACACACATTTCCCATTTAAACCATTTGTCGGCCCCCTGTCGATATTTATCGACTAAGTTCCTTGTTTGAATGGAGTGACACCTGTGCAAGTTGTCAGTGGATGACCCGTCAGCAAAGTACCTCGTAAATGCCGCGGTGTGCCGTTATCATGGTAAAATCGGTCGATTTGTTTAAAGCCTAGATATAATGTT
>NC_090246.1:66889566-66904566 GCF_037325665.1 Littorina saxatilis | reverse complement strand
TCTCGTCTTTCGCCATCTAATGATCTCTTCCCCGCTCCCTTATAGTGCCTGTCAAATGTTTCTCCCCTTTGCCCAGCCCCCTCTTCCCCGCTCCGTTATAGTGCCTGTCAAATGTTTCCCCCTTTGCCCAGCCCCCTCTTCCCCGCTCCCTTATAGTGCCTGTCAAATGTTTCCCCCTTTGCCCAGCCCCCTCTTCCCCACTCCCTTATAGTGCCTGTCAAATGTTTCTCCCCTTTGCCCAGCCCCCTCTTCCCCACTCCCTTATAGTGCCTGTCAAATGTTTCTCCCCTTTGCCCAGCCCCCTCTTACCCACTCCTTATAGTGCCTGTCAAATGTTTCCCCCCTTTGCCCAGCCCCCTCTTCCCCGCTCCCTTATAGTGCCTGTCAAATGTTTCTCCCTTTGCCCAGCCCCCTCTTCCCCACTCCCTTATAGTGCCTGTCAAATGTTTCCCCCTTTGCCCAGCCCCCTCTTCCCCACTCCCTTATAGTGCCTGTCAAATGTTTCCCCCCTTTGCCCAGCCCCCTCTTCCCCGCTCCCTTATAGTGCCTGTCAAATGTTTCTCCCCTTTGCCCAGCCCCCTCTTACCCACTCCCTTATAGTGCCTGTCAAATGTTTCTCCCCTTTGCCCAGCCCCCTCTTCCCCACTCCCTTATAGTGCCTGTCAAATGTTTCTCCCGTTTGCCCAGCCCCCTCTTCCCCGCTCCCTTATAGTGCCTGTCAAATGTTTCTCCCTTTGCCCAGCCCCCTCTTCCCCACTCCCTTATAGTGCCTGTCAAATGTTTCTCCCCTTTGCCCAGCCCCCTCTTCCCCACTCCCTTATAGTGCCTGTCAAATGTTTCTCCCCTTTGCCCAGCCCCCTCTTCCCCGCTCCCTTATAGTGCCTGTCAAATGTTTCTCCCTTTGCCCAGCCCCCTCTTCCCCGCTCCCTTATAGTGCCTGTCAAATGTTTCTCCCCTTTGCCCAGCCCCCTCTTCCCCACTCCCTTATAGTGCCTGTCAAATGTTTCTCCCCTTTGCCCAGCCCCCTCTTCCCCGCTCCCTTATAGTGCCTGTCAAATGTTTCTCCCCTTTGCCCAGCCCCCTATTCCCCACTCCCTTATAGTGCCTGTCAAATGTTTCTCCCTTTGCCCAGCCCCCTCTTCCCCACTCCCTTATAGTGCCTGTCAAATGTTTCTCCCTTTGCCCAGCCCCCTCTTCCCCACTCCCTTATAGTGCCTGTCAAATGTTTCTCCCCTTTGCCCAGCCCCCTCTTCCCCACTCCCTTATAGTGCCTGTCAAATGTTTCTCCCTTTGCCCAGCCCCCTCTTCCCCGCTCCCTTATAGTGCCTGTCAAATGTTTCTCCCTTTGCCCAGCCCCCTCTTCCCCGCTCCCTTATAGTGCCTGTCAAATGTTTCTCCCCTTTGCCCAGCCCCCTCTTCCCCACTCCCTTATAGTGCCTGTCAAATGTTTCTCCCTTTGCCCAGCCCCCTATTCCGCCCCTCCCTTTTCTTTGTTTTTGTTGTTCCTCTTGCTCTTCTTGTTCTTCATACCCTTCTGTTTCTTCTTTTTCTCAGTCGTGAATGGCGGCGTCTGTGCCAAACTTTACACTCCTTTTCTTCCATTAGTGACAAGAAAAAAGCAATGCTGGCATTGTTCTATTTTCCGCCAGCCAAATCATTCCCGCTAAATCACCCCAGCGCTGTTTTTAATATTCCTGACTTTAATAAAGCGCCACATTCTCCCGTAGGTCTATCTTCTTTTCCCGTGTCTCCCTCGCTCCCACTGTCTTCCCAGACAAAGTGCATAAAATCTGCAAGTGGCCCGTTGCTAAGCTCTTTCCCATTCGCCATCGGCTTGGGTGGAGGGGAAAACAAGTCGCGTAAGGCAAAATTACTACATTTAGTCAAGCTGTGGAACTCACAGAATGAAACTGAACGCACTGCATTTTTCACAATGACCGTAGTCCGCCGCTTGTGCATAACGGAGTGAAACTGACGAGCCTGTTCAGCGCTGTAGTGGTTTCGCTGTGCTGCATAGCACGCTTTTCTGTACCTCTCTTCGTTTTAACTTTCTGAGCATGTTTATAATTCAAACATATCATATCTGTATGTTTTTGGAATCAGGAACCGACAAGGAATACGATGAAATTGTTTTTAAATCGATTTCGGAAATTTAGTTTTGATCATAATTTTTATATTTTTATTTTTTTCAGAGCTTGTTTTTTATCCAAATATAACATATTTATATGTTTTTGGAATCAGGAAATAATGTAGAATAAGATGAACGTAAATTTGGATCGTTTTATATAAAACAAATCATTACAATTTTCAGATTTTTAATGACCAAAGTAATTAATGAATTTTTAAGCAACCAAGCTGAAATGCAATACCGAAGTCCGGCCTTCGTCGAAGATTGCTTCACACAAATTTCAATCAATTTAATTGTAAAAATGAGGGTGTGACAGTGCCGCCTCAACTTTTACAAAAAGCCGGATATGACGTCATCAAAAGTATTTATCGAAAAAAAGAAAAAAACTTCCGGGGTTTTCATTCCCAGGAACTCTCATGTCAAATTTCATAAAGATCAGTCCAGTAGTTTGGTCTGAATCGCTCTACACACACACACGCACAGACACACACACACACACACACACACACACACACACACACACACATACACACACACACACACACACACACACACACACACACACACACACACACACATACACCACGACCTTCGTCTCGATTCCCCCTCTATGCTAAAACATTTAGTCAAAACTTGACTAAATGTAAAAACGCAACGACCAGAAGAGCCTGGAAGATGAGACAATTTGGCGAAAGTGCTGCCGTGATGAGCAGCCATCTTGAGTTGATAAGTATTACATTGACTGTTGGCTCTAAACACTAGCGTGGAAGCGAGTATTGGCACTTGGGCGCTTTCATTTACCACCCGTTGTGGAGGTCCAAGAATTTTAATTTCTTGGCAATAGTCTGGCAGGTCCTGCGAAAATCACTGTCTGTCATTTTTTTCTCCTTCTGGTTTCCTCCTGTTAATGTTTTTTTTACCCCCTTTACGTACATGGGAAAACGAGCAGCCGAAGGATTTCATTTACATTCCTTCTCGCTCCAGTGGCATTCCATACACAGCTGCTTAATTAGATCAATAACAATTTCCGAAACAAAAATTAGTAAAACGTTTACTCCGGGAGAACGCTGGGAAAATGTGGCATTATATGCTTAAGCGTGGCCTACTTGTCCAGGCAATAACTATTTTATCGACAAAAAGAGAAAGAAAGAAAAATAAATGGCTAAAAGAAAGCATTGTCGGGTACAAGAACAAGCACCAGTAATAATCGCTTTCATCTATGTTATCCGGAATCTGGTTGAATAGCACATTTCACTCTGAAAACCAGTTAAAAGAGAGCAAATAATTAATACAAATATCATCAGCTTGGTCAAGAATGATCGCAACTTTGAATGGATCCGAGAGATTAAGAAACCTTGCTTTAGCATTTAACGTCCGGACAGACGACTGATGAACGGAAGTTCGGACGGCAATTAAAATCAACTGTCCTTCATCGATGCCTCAGAAAAAGGGAAATGTGAACTCCTCCGGACTCTGTACTAGGTTAAATACCCACGCTCATTTCCCTTCAAGAAGAGAGTCTGGTGACATGGAATAGATTCATTAAAAACCCACAAAGCGGAGGTAATCGCTTCGTTATTGCACATTGGCACACAATTATCGATCTGTATGTTCGTTTCCTTCGCTACCATACCTAACGCGCATGGCCTCACTATGAACTAACTTGGTGGTTAATCTTCAAAGCCAAATATGATTTAAGGTGATATCACAAGGAGGATCCGACTTAACTACCCCCCTAAAAACACACACACACACACACACACACACAGACACGGACACACACACACACACACACACACACACACACACACACACATACACACACACACACACACACAAGCCATGTCATAACTGCGTCTTCAGTAGTGCGCAAAAGCCAAACGCACCTGTGAACGAGATGACGTTACCTGGCGTCTGAGAAATCATGCTTTTTCAGTGCGAATCCATTCCTTTTCCATTCACACATTTTACGAGACAAGGACGTCTGTGTTGTCGATGACTACAGTCTGAATGAAAAAATCGAGGTCTTGCAATGAATACGGTTAGAACAAAAAAGTTGTTGCTTCTGATCTTTATATTGCAAGCTCAGTGAAGGAATTCTGACCGATGCATTCATACATGGAAGATAACTTTAGTACCTTCAACCACACAGCAACATTGCACGAAGTGTGTAAACGCACGCACGCACGCACGCACGCACGCACGCACACACACACACACACACACACACACACACACACACACACAACCACACACTCACACTCACAGGCTGACACACTGACACAAACACACACACACACACACACGCACGCACGCACTTACACACACACACACACAGACACACACACACGCGCGCGCGCGCACGCACGTACATACAAACGCACATATGTCGTGTCGGACACAAACAAACAAACAATCAAATAAACAAACAAAAATCTATCAAACAAACAAACAAACACATGCAGTGACTGTCTTTTTATTATTATTATTTTTCAGTTCTGAAGAAGTAAGTGGCGGATCTTCATCTCAGAAATTTTGTTTCTTTGATGCTCACAGAGACGACGATGACATTACCCACGCAAACAAATCTGCCTTGAGCCCTCTTAGATCCAATAAGTGAAAGGCAGGAAATGCTAATAAAACAAGAAATTCCTTCGAGGTAGGAAAAACACCCCCGTTGGTCAAAGGGAAATAACCATTCTCACTGCACCCATTCTCACTGCCACCAACTGAGAAGGTTATTTCCCTTTGACCATGAATATGTTTTTCTATAAGTCCTTGTAGAATCTTAATCCACCAATAACTCCCTAACCGTGTGTTTGACTGGTCCCAATTTTTGTAAGGACCGTCTCAGGAATGTATAGAACCTGTTCACCAAGTTTGGTGACGATCGGTCCGTTCATTCTTGAGATCTATATGCGAACACAAACACACAAACACACAAACAAACAAACAAACGCATCGACCGAAGCCTAAACACACCCCTATACCGGGGGTGTAACAATATGTCGACTCAAATCTTAAAGCACCAGCTACAAGAGTGCAAACACTATATTATGCTCTACGTTATGTAGTTCTGGAATACAATACACTCAATGTCAATATGAAGCGATCAATACAATTTGAAAAGTTCCTGAACATTTAGTTTGGCTTTTATGTTCTTCTTCTTCTTCTTCTTCTTCTTCTTCTTCTTCTTCTTCTTCTTCTGCGTTCGTGGGCTGAAACTCCCACGTACACTCGTGTTTTTTGCACGAGTGGAATTTTACGTGTATGACCGTTTTTTACCCCGCCATTTAGGCAGCCATACGCCGTTTTCGGAGGAAGCATGCTGGGTATTTTCGTGTTTCTATAACCCACCGAACTCTGATATGGATTACAGGATCTTTTTCGTGCGCACTTGGTCTTGTGCTTGCGTGTACACACGGGGGTGTTCGGACACCGAGGAGAGTCTGCACACAAAGTTGACTCTGAGAAATAAATCTCTCGCCGAACGTGGGGACGAACTCACGCTGACAGCGGCCAACTGGATACAAATCCAGCGCGCTACCGACTGAGCTACATCCCCGCTTTTTTGTTCAATATTTGTGTTTCTGTATTGCTCTATCGTTCACCTGCACGGGAAAATTAGTGCCCGTCGTGATTTAGAAAATGCCGCATATATATATGTGACAAGTGAATGAGAACTACAAGTTGATATCACTCTTCATTGGCTCTGTCGACGCCCGTTTTTAACCGCTTGCTTCCCTTTATACAATGAACCGCCCATAGAGCGTCGTTGTCCCGAACAAAATCCATAGTATGTCATCCAAAATGTTGCAGCCTGGGTAGGGAAATCCTTTCATGCAATGACGTCAGCGCCTTTCGGCGATTGGTCAATGCATTTAGGAGCTAGACAACAACGTAATGTCGGTCACGCTTGAAATTAACGATACTTTATATTGCTTTCCAAACGTATACAAAGTGAACGGGAGCATAGGGCCAGTTATTAACTTAACGTGCCTCAAACAGTGGGATAAAGAGAATGTAAAGTACACAAATACGAACGGAGACTCGGAAACTCGAAAACTCGACTCGAGTCAATACTCATACCCACGCTCGAGAACTCAAGTGTAATATTTGAAGTTAAAATCTCCCTTGCCAACCGTGAGACAGATTAGCTCAGCTGGTAAAGCGCCCGATCGCTTTACCTTACATAGGCCACACGGTTGTCACGAGTTCGATCCTCTTCGACGGCTTTTTTTTCAAATTTAATTTTGAACTCGTTATTTTTGTATTTTCATTTTCTTTATTCCAAAAGTTTTGGATGATCTAATGAATCGAAATAATCAAAAAGTTGCATAATTATTGAGAATTTCCAGCGGACAATTTCCCAGAATTACCCATTTTATTTGTTAGTAACATCGGCTTTTGTGAAATGCCCTATGGGTATCACCGCGACTACATGTAATGATGAGATTAAGAAAACAAAACCCAAATACGAACGGGGAAACTCGGAAACCGGCGAGTCGACACATGCTCGAGAAACCACGTGTAACTTGATGTATGTTTGCAGTTCAAGTTTCTATTTACACGCCAGGGTATCGTGTGCCGGGTTGGCTCAGTGGTAGCACGTTTGCCCCCTGTCCCGGTGGTCTCGAGTTTCAGTCCCGTAAATGGCAAGAATTTTGTAAAACTTTTTCTCAATAGTTCTACCTTTTTTTCTGAACACTATACTCTTGTATTTTATTCTTTTTGATTTATTCCAAAGGTTTTGAGTCGTGTATTGAAAATCAAATATATTGCGTAAGTGCCCTTGAACAGCTTTCCCAGAATCCCGTATTCTATTTACCCCCATATTACAGGGTGACGACTGATAGTAATTGTAGTTCAGCACTTCTAGTTTGATCCACTTCTGTATGTGTGTATTCAAGCTACATGACGGTAACGGAGATGACGGCAACGGAGATGACGGTCGCCTGCATTTCACCTCACGACAGAGCCAGGAGCCGCCTGACGGCCCTGCCAATGTTTTTTTTCGTAGTATGCTCCGGTGGGCGAAAACCTTATCACAATTTGGAGTACTTATTCTTTCTCATTTGCTGGAAAAAGCCGGTAACGGAGATGACAGTGAATGAACCCCCGAGACTATTTCTTCTCTTAGTTTCTTCCCTACTAGACTCAGACTCACCGCAGCAGTAAACAACGCCCTGTATCTAAACTAACAAAAATTGAAGGTTGACACAAATGGATGTGCCGCAGTTAGCTCACGGCCGACCATTACAGAGGTTATAACGTTTAACCTTTACATCTGTTTGTATTAGCTGCAGGCCCCCCGGACAACGAACAAAATGAAATGGTCGCTTCTTGAGCGAATAGTTTGAGCGACTTTCTCCTTAAAATGGGCCATTATCACACAACAAGTTTTGATAACAATTGTCCAAGTGACTTTTGCCTTAACATGGTTATTTATCATATCATGTCATACTCTCCGTTCTGGTGTTATCGGATGCAATAGTGCAAATGGTGTTTGTCTTAAAATAGGCCATTTTCACACCCTCAGGTCTGATCTGCTCTCGAATACCATAGCGGCAGCGACTTTCACCTTAATAAAAAAACAAGTCGCGTAAGGCGAAAATACAATATTTAGTCAAGTAGCTGCCATTTTTCAGCAAGACCGTATACTCGTAGCATCGTCAGTCCACCGCTCATGGCAAAGGCAGTGAAATTGACAAGAAGAGCGGGGTAGTAGTTGCGCTAAGAAGGATAGCACGCTTTTCTGTGCCTCTCTTTGTTTTAACTTTCTGAGCGTGTTTTTAATCCAAACATATCATATCTATATGTTTTTGGAATCAGGAACCGACAAGGAATAAGATGAAAGTGTTTTTAAATTGATTTGGACAATTTAATTTTGATAATAATTTTTATATATTTAATTTTCAGAGCTTGTTTTTAATCCGAATATAACATATTTATATGTTTTTGGAATCAGCAAATGATGGAGAATAAGATAAACGTAAATTTGGATCGTTTTATAAATTTTTATTTTTTTTTACAATTTTCAGATTTTTAATGACCAAAGTCATTAATTAATTTTTAAGCCACCAAGCTGAAATGCAATACCGAAGTCCGGGCTTCGTCGAAGATTACTTGACCAAAATTTCAACCAATTTGGTTGAAAAATGAGGGCGTGACAGTGCCGCCTCAACTTTCACGAAAAGCCGGATATGACGTCATCAAAGACATTTATCAAAAAAATGAAAAAAACGTATGGGGATTTCATACCCAGGAACTCTCATGTCAAATTTCATAAAGATCGGTCCAGTAGTTTAGTCTGAATCGCTCTACACACACACACACACGCACACACGCACACACGCACACACACACGCACATACACCACGACCCTCGTTTCGATTCCCCCTCGATGTTAAAATATTTAGTCAAAACTTGACTAAATATAAAAAAGATCCATTATCATACTCTCACTTCTAATGCTCACGGCCGGATACCATGATGCAGGGATCGCGTTTACGCACGATTTTTGCGTATTTGACGCATTTTAAAAGTCGCTGACGCGTTTTTTTCGCCGCGCCGCGTAAGCCATACGCAAAAATATTGTAACTTTTTCTTGTCTTCACGCAGCGCTTTTGGTCTGACTTAATAATCACCCGATCCTGAAACTGACTATAGGGCTCGAGAAGTGACGACACACATGAAATCTGCGCGTCAAAACTAAAGTCCGTTTCTTTTTGCATCGAAGTATCGCAAACGAACGTAACGAGGGTATTACCAGATAATGTCTTGTCGGATAATGAAACAGACATTAGCTGCTCTCCCATCTCGCGCTTCCAAAAGGCGGAAAGTGTGTCTAGTCGTATTAGAGCGGGAAACAAACTCGCAAGGCCCGAAGGTTGGAGACAGCAGGGGTGTTATTCGACAGGCGTGCGCGGAGTTCGACAGGAAAACTCGCCGTATTTAGGTAAGGAGTGTCTTTAAGTCTTTCGTGCGTGTTTTGTTTGTGTCTGTACGTGTTTTCGTAGTACGCAAAAATATTGGTCCGTGACGCGTTTTTTTCGTTTCGTTGCGAATGACTTACGCGTTTTTTAAAAAGCTAGCGCGATCCCTGTGATGTATACTGCACGCGACGTAAAGCTCTTAGAGGTTCATGACTTTTATCATTATATCAATTCTGATGTTCAGGGATATTACAGTGCAAGCGACTACATCTTCAAAAGCTCTATCATTTTAGTTCTGAATTTGATTCGCAGTTTTGATGCTCGTGAATACCACAGAGGAAGAAGCTCACACCTTCAAAAAGGCTATCATTTGTGACCCTCCACCACGGAATGAGTCGCATGTCACCGTTGCATGATTTTCATATTTTTACATTTTCCTAGAGAGTTTTTTATGATCTATCCAGTGGTGAAAACCGTTTTGGAAAAGAGCAAAACCTGTTTGAGTTATAAGCCTGTGACTAAGGTGACCCTCACACTGTTACCAGACACTCCCCGGACTTATATTAAGCCTAGCGCAAAACCGCGCGAGGTTACATGCGACTTATTTCGTGGTGGAGGGTCACATTTCACTCTCAGTTTTATTGTTGATGTACGTATTCTACCAAAAACAAAAAGTAACGTTTCACTTACAAGTTTCGTGACTTATGACGACTGAATGTTCGTACCGTTGTGGCTCACTGCACAGTTGGTGTCATTTTCGTTTACATACTCACAACCTGGTTGTTAAGGTTACTCCTTAGATGTATGGTATATCAGGACCCATGATTATCCGTGTATGTATTCTCCAGCGATTTGAATGGAACGTCACTTGCAGACACTGCAACAGACACATAAGTCATGTCATTACTGAGAACGTTTCACACAAATCTTAAACCATGCACACACAAAAAATCTTTCCTGAAATGATCCTGCCTCACAATATTGTAGTACTTGAGTTGTTTGGCTGCAAATATGAGTTGAGAAATCACAGGTAATGGCGAAAATAGTCCTCATGTAAGCATAATATCCATGATTGCTTGTAGTTTTTCCTTAAGATCAAATATGATTGCGTGAAAACAATGAGTAAAACAATTAATCAATTTGTTCTTCAGGTTCAAGATTAGTTAGCGTAAACAAACATAAAACAACAACAACATAATAACAAAACATTTGGAAATATGTATAGTTTTACTTCTTGGTTATCAAATTATAAGAAACTTAAATATTACAGAAGAAACACAGCCTAAATGTGATTAAACTGATACATCGGCATGCAACAAGTCTGAAACCATCCATGGAACAAATAAAGCCATCATTATAATCGCTACCTAGATACGTTTTTACATTTAGTCAAGTTTTGACTAAATGTTTTAACATAGAGGGGGGAATCGAGACGAGGGTCGTGGTGTATGTGTGTGTGTGTGTGTCTGTCTGTCTGTCTGTGTGTGTGTGTAGAGCGATTCAGACTAAACTACTGGACCGATCTTTATGAAATTTGACATGAGAGTTCCTGGGTATGATATCCCCATACATTTTTTCCCTTTTTGTGATAAATGTCTTTGATGACGTCATATCCGGCTTTTCGTGAAAGTTGAGGCAGCACTGTCACGCTCTCATTTTTCAACCAAATTGGTTCAAATTTTGGTCAAGTAATCTCCGACGAAGCCCGGACTTCGGTATTGCATTTCAGCTTGGTGGCTTAAAAATTAATTAATGACTTTGGTCATTAAAAATCTGAAAATTGTAAAAAAAAATTATTTTTTATAAAACGATCCAAATTTACGTTCATCTTATTCTCCATCATTTTCTGATTCCAAAAACATATAAATATGTTATATTTGGATTAAAAACAAGCTCTGAAAATTAAAAATATAAAAATTATGATCAAAATTAAATTTTCGAAATCAATTTAAAAACACTTTCATCTTATTCCTTGTCGGTTCCTGATTCCAAAAACATTTAAATATGATATGTTTGGATTGAAAACACGCTCAGAAAGTTAAAACGAAGAGAGGTACAGAAAAGCGCAACGAATACCCCGCTCTTCTTGTCAATTTCACTGCCTTTGCAATGAGCGGTGGACTGACGATGCTACGAGTATACGGTCTTGCTGCGTTGCATTGCTCAACTCAACTCAACTCAACTCAAATTTATTAATCCATATGGAAATTATGTTGTAACAATACTCATTTCCAATCAAAAGAATAAGAATACATACTAAACACAGTCTCACTAACGCAAACAGTCATCCGTCAAGTCAAGTCTGCCAACTCACAACTCACTCACACAACAACAGCTACAGCAATACAATTTAACAAAAACCATAATTCCAATAACAAAAAGACGTCCAAGAGTCCACCTCCACATCCACGCACACACAAGGTTTACAAAGCACCACATGTCGACTAGAACACCGCACATTTGGGCTACGGTAATACAGTTACTAAAAATACATACATTACAGATAACCCAGCAACAGAGTACAGTAATAATTATGACAGAGAAACATGATAGAGGCCTCTAACATGTGATTGGTTGAAAGCATGGATAGCTCTGGGAACAAAAGAATTGCGGAAACGTGACGTTCTAGCAACCATAGCCCTCAGTCTACCACTCCTGTCAATGCGTCGAGAGTCAAATTCAGGTTTCAGTGGGTGTGTCTCGTCAGCCAAAATTGAGGTCAGTCGGTCAGTCAGTCGTCTCTGGCAAACTGATTCAATGGTCTCTTGTTTCCTGCCTACAACAGATCCAGCCTTCTTGACTAGCTTTTCTAGCCTGTCACTATCCTGTTTACTAAGGTTACCCCCCCAGCACACACATGCATATGTCAACACGCTACCAACAGTGGACAGATAGAACATTTGCAGGATGTCATTACGAACAGAGAACGATCTAAGCTTCCTTAGACAGTACATGCGCGTGTGCGCTTTCTTCAAGATTTGGTCAGTGTTGGCATGCCAAGACAGCTTGTTGTCGATCACTACACCTAGGTAGCGATAGCTTTCAACCTGTTCGACTTCAACACCAGCTATCACGATAGGCTTGTGTGCTACCTTTTTTCTTCTAGTGTCAAAAATCATTTCTTTAGTTTTTCCTGTGTTCAAGTCCAGGTAATTCTCGTCGCACCAGTCCACAAAGCTGCTAACTTCTTGTCTGTAGTGTGTGTCATTGTCGTCAGTAATCTGTCCTGTAAGTCCAGTATCGTCAGCAAATTTGTCGATGAAGCACGACCCGTGAGAACTCCTGCAGTCAGCAGTATACAGGGAGAACAGAAAAGGTGACAATACTGTCCCCTGCGGAGCTCCTGTGTTGGTATTCAATACACTAGATAGCGCGGTCTGCAGAGCACCGGTGTTTGTGTTCGGGCCATTAGATGGTACTGTACCAGCCCTAACAAACTGGGGTCGGTTGGTCAGATAGTCTGTGACCCACAATACAGTTGGAACGCTAATTTTCATCTTCAGTAGCTTTTCAGCAAGGAGGTGAGGCTGTATCGTATTGAACGCGCTAGAAAAGTCAAAAAACATCAGTCTAACACATGCTCCAGGTTTATCCAGATGAGAATAGATACTGTGCAACACATGTAAAACGGCATCCTCAACACTTCTACCCTTTCTATAGGCAAACTGCCACGGATCCATAAACTCCGCGGTAAGCACCTGAAGCTTCACTAATACTAGTCGCTCAAGAACCTTCATGACAGCAGAAGTCAATGCTACAGGTCGCAGGTCGTTCATCACTTTGACCGGGGTTTTCTTTGGAACTGGGACGATGCAAGATGTTTTCCAAAGGGATGGGATTTTTGACTGTGACAGAGACATGTTGAAAATCACAGTGAGAATTGAGCAAAGCTGCTCAGCACAAAAATGTAGGACTTTTGGTGTAATACCATCCGGGCCTGCTGCCTTCTTAGCATTAGACTTCTTGAGCTGTTTCACAACATCCTCCTCAGTCACAGACATGATTTCGCCCTGCTCATTCATAGGAGTGTTCACGAGTCGATCGGTCAGTTCAGTCCTGGTCTGGCTGAAATCATGCCTGTCAAACCGTTTGTAAAACGCATTGAGATCGTTCACATCATAGTCACTTGGAACAGAGCCACCCTTGCCACTACCCTTCTTACCCGTGTACCCACTCATCATCTTCATACCCTCCCACACCCTCTTCATATTGTTCAGTTTCATTCTGTGAGTTCGACAGCTACTTGACTAAATGTTGTATTTTCGCCTTACGCGACTTGTTTGAACATTACATTTCTTCAAATAATCCACAAATAATGATGCACAAGTTTGAAAAGGTCATTGACGCGGTCTAGCTTGTAATCATTTGTTCTACTGTGCACCTTCTTGCTCGGAAGGTACAGTGTCAAGCCAGGAGCTCGTGTCTTCATTGTCAGTGCAAGTGAACAAGGTCGTTTAATGGTCATTTGAATGGGGAAATTTAATCTCACTTGTACAGTTGTGTATTCAGGGTGCACCACCTCCGTCACTGTCTTCTTACAAATACATTGATTGCATTGTTTAAATCTAATTTTTAAAAACAAACAAATAAACAAAGAGAGTAAGAAAAAAGCCAACAAATAACATATGATATAGAAGGAAAAAATACAATCCCAGCAAAGACTGCCGAATGTTGATTTTGCCTGTCTTTTATATCGGTGATGCGCTTTTGTTGTTGTTGTTGTTGTTGTTGTTGTTGTTGTTGTTGTTGTTGTTGTTGTTGTTGTTGTTGTTGTTGTTGTTGTTGTTCTTGTAGATTGGTTTTAATTCCAATTAAATCCAAAGAAGCTTACTAATCTAGATTACAAAAAGCAAAGTTCAAGTGAAACAAACAAACAAACAAACAAACAACAAACAAACAAACAAACAAACAAACAAACAAACACGCAAACCAACAACCAAACAATCAACTAACCAATCAACAGACAAACCAACCAACCAACCAAACAAACAAACAAACAAACAAACAAACACACGAACAAACAAACAAACAAACAGACAAACAGACTTTTTGAGTACACTTTAATACTAAAGTCGAATGGAGAAAATTACACACACAAAATCGTATTTCCTTCGAGATCAGTAGCATTATTTTTCAAAGTTACATGCTTGTTGTTTGTGTGTATTCGTGTGTTTGTTTGTTTTGTTTGTTTGTTTGTTTGTTTGTTTGTTTGTTTGTTTGTTTGTTTGTTTGCTTGTTTGTGTGTTTGTGTGTTCTGTTGTTAGTGTATGTTTGTTTGCTTCTTTGTTTAATTGTTTGTTTATATTTGCTTATTTGACTATATGTTTTTGTTTTGTGTTTTTTATTTGTTTGTCTGTGTGTTAACAAACAGGGAGATTTTTTTTGGTATGAACTATGGTTTGTACAACCTAATTCGCGAGCTGTAAACATTCTTGCCCAAGTTCAGCATTATATAATTGATACAATTTTATTATACTCGTTTTGGTTAAATTTTCTTTGGAAAGTTTATCGATCATTACATTATTATAACAAGTATTTTATAATGTTTTATCATAAAAAATCATTCTGCATTATTAAAGTGATTGCAAATGCGTGCGTTATTTCAAAGTTTGATTCCAAACATAAATTCCTGTGAGTCGTTCACTCACCGTAGACACTGACACTTTAAACCACAGCATTATCATCAAGTTCGACCGACCCAGGCCGAATCGTTTTGTCACCAAGTCTGCTCCTATTCCGGCCACCATGACCACATCGTGACCGCCCACCTGGTGGGAATTACAAACAGAAAATCAAAGATCTGATGTAACGGACTCAGCCTCTTTCATCCCCCCTGCTGATGCTCCTTCATACTATGACAGGTTGACAACAACCCTAAATCCCCTGCCAGCATTCCTACCGTTTCTTTGCAGCCAGACATAAAAGATGGGCTCCGCG
>NC_090246.1:66877066-66887066 GCF_037325665.1 Littorina saxatilis | reverse complement strand
GGTCTCATTCTATCGATGTAAACTGGCGATAGCCGTGAATCGATGATTATCAAAAATGTTTTTGGAACTTGGTGCGTTTTTGCGCTAGACCTAACTTTTAAAATCTAAATAATAAATTGACAGCTTGTTACACAAACATTCTTTAATCATAAAAGAATTCTTTTTTCATTAAGACAAGATCAGTACAATTCGAAGTTGTGAAAGTTTGAAAAAAGAAAAGCCCGGAAGCAGGGTCACGCAAGGGTCGTAGCAGACGACGGTTTATCATGCATATCGCCGTTCCTCTCAACAGTCAAAAGCCATCGCTAGAGTTCTTGTGAACCACAGCCGTTTGTTTCGTGCATAAAAACGTGCTATTGTAAATAAGCTCACATCGAGTCGCATTCAAATAACTAACTGACGACTACATTGTGAAAAAGGGAAACTGGATCACACGGATTCACGATGGCTCAGTGGTAAGATAAACCACGCAAAAATAAATTCTTTGAAAATTGTTCGCTCTTTACGGAGGGCGCCTGGGATGTTCTCAATCGGTGAGTGTTTAAATGAAAGGGTGTTTGTACTGTGTGTAAAAGCCTGACCGTATCTGTGATGGGTTACGGGAGGCTTACTGTGCCTTTAAATGAGGCATAGCACTATTTTTAAAGATCCGAGAAAAAAAATTGAAGTAACTATGTATGAGTGTATTGTATGAGAACGTATATATTGAGATACAAAACGTGGTACCATAATTATGTCTTTTTATGGACTCCGCAGACCCTTGCTACCAAGTTGTCTTCCTCTCGGACGCCCTTTCAGTCCTTCAGGCCCTAGAGAACGACAAACTCCCACAGCTGGCCAAAGCATTACAGATGGTCAGACAAACCAGAAGAGTTGTCCTCCAGTGGATACCAGCACACTGTGGGATACCAGGAAATGAAAGGGCAGATGAGCTGGCAAAAGAAGGAGCCGTGGAAGACCAACCTGAAAACAGTGTCAGCTTTAGTGAGCAGAAGACAATCATCAAGGCATTGATGAGGCCAAGGACAAACAGAGATGACTACCACACAATGTCCAGAGAGCAGCAAGTCAACCTCATCAGGCTGCGTACTGGCCACAACAGGCTCAATGCTCACATGAACCGAAAGTTCAAGCTGGCGCCATCACCAACCTGTGCCTGCGGTCAAGAGGACCAAACAGCGGAACACATCTTACAGCGATGTCCCTTACTAGATGAGGAACGAAAAGAAGTGTGGCCGTCACCAACTCCCTTGCAGACCAAACTATACGGCAATCGACAGGAGTTGGAGAAAACGACAACATTTATCACCAGTGCTGGACTGATTGTGTAACCTCTGCGAACGCCAAGAAGAAGAAGAAGAAGAAGATGTCTTTTTATTGCCTTCATATTGAGTAATGTGCACTGTCATATGCATTTATCAGCCTCTGATAGTTGAGGTCGGCCTTGCTTTCATGTGTGCGTACTGAAGGTCGTGAATCGCAGCCAGCGTTGATTTACCGACACCGGACGATAGATGGTCAAGGCACGGTCTTGATGATATCAGCCATTCATTGAAGTGTCCGTCGGACTTGATGAACGCAGTTTCTAAGGATAATGCGAAGTGAGCACGAGGCTTTCACGTATGTTATACTCGAGTACCTCTTCACAGCCTCATCAGTACCACAGTATTTTGTTCCTGCTAGTAATTAGCCGCTCCTCAGCAGAGCACGTAGTCCTGTCTCCACCCTTTTTCCTATAATGGTTGCCCTTACTGTGAGTGACATTTTATTTAAATTGCGTTTAAAGCACCACTGAGGCTTAAAGCGAACAAACAAAAAACTGCCGAAAGACATGTATTCAACATCTTGTTTGGTTAGTATTAGATTGTTATTGGGTTTTTGTATCCGTGAGACAAACAAATAATAGCATCATCATAGACACCAAGAAACAAAAACAAGAAAAACGACGACGACGACGACGACGACGACGACGACGACTACGACAAGACCACTATAAGAAGCAACAAAGTCACTCATAGATTAATAACAATGATAATAATAAATGAGCATTTATATAGCGCAACATCATAACTTTACAATTATGCTCTTTGCGCTTGACACATTTAAAATTAAAACACAGTACTAGTTATACAAGCATTTACATCTACATTCATAGTCAACAACGCTCAATTAAAAGCATACACCATCAAACATACATTACAAAAAAATTCTTCCACTAACTAAGTAATAAAAACATGAATAAAAATAGGTAGTGAAAACAAGGAAATACCAGCTGAATACCCTTAATGTTTCTTCCAACCCTTACTATGGCGTCTTGCTTACGGTGTACCAAATTGTAATTGTTGGGACCTTTCAAGGGCATTTAAAAGAAAGAAAGCAAGAACGAAAGAAAGAAAGAAAAAAAGAACAAGTCGCGTAAGGCGAAAATACAACATTTAGTCAAGCTGTCGAACTCACAGAATGAAACTGAACGCAATGCAATTTTTCAGCAAGACCGTATTCTCGTAGCATCGTAAGTCTACCGCTCGTGGCAAAGGCAGTGAAATTGACAAGAAGAGCGGGGTAGTAGTTGCGCTGGGAAGGATAGCACGCTTTTCTGTACCTCTCTTCGTTTTAACTTTCTGAGCGTGTTTTTAATCCAAACATATCATATCTAAATGTTTTTGGAATCAGGAACCGACAAGGAATAAGATGAAAGTGTTTTTAAATTGATTTCGAAAATTTAATTTTGATCATAATTTTTATATTTTTAATTTTCAGAGCTTGTTTTTAATCCAAATATAACATATTTATATGTTTTTGGAATCAGAAAATGATGAAGTATAACATGAATGTACATTTGGATCGTTTTATAAAAAAACATTTTTTTTTACAATTTTCAGATTTTTTAATTAATTTTTAAGCCACCAAGCTGAAATGCAATACCGAAGTCCGGCCTTCGTCGAAGATTGCTTGACCAAAATGTCAATCAATTTGATTGAAAAATGAGGGTGTGACAGTGCCGCCTCAACTTTCACAAAAAGCCGGATATGACGTCATCAAAGGTATTTATCGAAAAAAAGGATAAAACATTCGGGGATATCATTCCCAGGAACTCTCATGTCAAATTTCATAAAGATCGGTCCAGTAGTTTGGTCTGACTCGCTCTACACACACACACGCACAGACACACAGACACACACACACACACACACACACACACACACACACACACATACACACACACACACACACACACACACACACACACACACACACACACACACACACACACATACACCACGACCCTCGTCTCGATTCCCCCTCTATGTTAAAACATTTAGTCAAAACTTGACTAAATGTAAAAAGAAAGAAAGAAAGAAAAAAAGAAAGAAAGAACAAAAGAAAGACAGAAAGAAAGAAAGAAAGAAAGAAAGTAAAAGAAAGAAAGAAAGAAAGTAAAAGAAAGAAAGAAAGAAAGAAAGAAAGAAAGGAAGACAACAAGAAAGAAAGAAAGAAAAACAGAACAAAAGGATGACAAAAAGAAAGAAAGAAAGAAAGAAAGAAAGAAAGAAAGACAGAAAGAGAGAAAGAAAGAAAGAAAGAAAGAAAGAAAGAAAGAAAGACAGAAAGAAAGAAAGAAGGAAAAAGAAAGAAAGAAAGAAAGAAGGAAAAAGAAAGAAAGTAAAAGAAAGAAAGAAAAAGAAAGAAAGAAAGAAAGAAAGAAAGAACAACAGTGTGTCAGCAAAGAGAATCTGAACAAATACATGCAGAACTCCACCAATAAACCAAAACAATTCTTGAATAATGAAAATAGCAAATACAAAAAACAACGGTAAATCAATAAAACAAAACAAAATAAAAAGGATCAAACAAAGTTAATCAAAATAAACAATTTAACAACAAAAACTATTAAAAAAAGCACAACCACACCAAACAAACAAGCAAACAGAAAGAGAACAAGCGGCAAAGCCTTCAAGGTTCACGTATGAAACACCAATCCATCAATAAAATCCATCTCAACTTTGTGTTGAACTACTGGGACACTTGTTTAGTTTGTGGAATATCGTCCACCACTAGTGTGAACTTGGAGAAATATTTATAAGTCTGCTATCAATAACAACAACAACAACAAAAAATAAAAAATAAAACAGCACACACAAAAACAAAGCAAAAGAAAAGAAAAGAAAAGAAAGCAAAGGAAAAGAAAAAAAGAAAGAAAGCAACAACAAAAAAGCAAAGAAAACAAAACAAAACCTCATTATTTTAACTAAACTCAGCAATCTTTATTCTCTTCTGTCAGCTTCTTGAATATAGTGGGGTTTTTTAATCTTGAGATCACAGTGTATGCCAAAGCCTGCAATGGTCGGGGGTAAGTGAACCCGAAAATGTCTGCAAAAGCCTAAAATGATTTGTAACCAAGTAAAGATTTGCACGATGGTTTGCACGGTAAATGTAAGACAGAAGAAGATTAAAAGAAGGAGCGTCCTTAAAACAAAAAACAAAAAAACCAAAAAACAACAACACTGCATATGTTCTCTGAACATTCACTTTCTTTCAAGTCGTTGAGAATACTTGGGACGAGTATTTTCCAACCTCAAAAAGCGGGGCGGGGCCTCCAAAACTTACAAGAGTAAAGGATAATGATAATGAAATATAACTGAGATAATTGCAACTGCACTTATGTGCGTGTGCGTGTGCGTGTGCGTGTGTGTGTGTGTGTGTGTGTGTGTGTGTGTCAATTCGATGGGGAAAAATGAGGTCACCCTCGTCTCCATTTCATTTAGTCAAAAATTTGACGAAATGTAAAAAGATGAGGAAAAAAACCAATATTTTGAAAGCAAATACAGTGGTAAAATCAAAGTTTGGTCAGTTTTGTTTCACCTTTGCCCGTGTCTGAACTTTATTGGCGAAACGGAAAACAGCGATAGACTATAACTAGGTCAGCACTATGTGAAATATGACGAGATTTTTTTCTTCTTCCAAGTGGACATTTTCTAAGAGGCTGAGTCACAGACTGTCAACCAACCCAGAAGAAAAAAATCAGCGACTCAAAGACATGTGAAATCAGACTCCCTGCCATTAGTTATAGTTCCGTCAGATCGGCTGGGCCAGCGCTCTGCTAGGGTATTCGATACCCAGAGTCTGGAACTACCAGGCACCGAGCTCGGGCTGGAGCGGTTTCCTTTGGCTACATGTTCAAATTGCCTCCCCGGGAAAAACGTCTTTGATGTTTGTTAATACGACTTCAGCACGCAGACGCCGTAGGGCTGCTAAAAAGCAGTAAAATTTGAGCGAGACCTGGTTTTAGAACAAGACCTAAAAAGACCAGTCGAAGATTGGGACCGACGCGTACACGAGCAGAGCCTTGCTGCTATGGTGCTCGTTTATTTTTTTTCCCAGTTAGTTCCATTAATGTTAAAGCTCTCAGACCAGAGACGGAGGGGCACGTCCAGGCGTAAAAAAGAACCCGCATTCTTGGTTAAGCCTTGACGATTAGATAAATGAGGAGAAACACGAGAATAGATACTGAAATAGAAGGCGATTAGACAAGAAGAAACACTCGTGAAAAGAGCAAGAGTAAACAAAGAGAGGGAATGTTTATTAAAGAAAAATTGCTTTCTAAAATGTGTTGCGCCAATAAGTTGGATTGACAATTGTTTGCAGTGCAACTTTGAAAACATGTAAAGTTGAACAGAACAAAATAAGATGAACTATAGAATGGAATAACACAGAAGAAAATGAAGAAATGAGATCCAAATGAAATGGAAAAAAGTAAAATAAAGACACAAACAAAAAGAAAACAGAAAAAGTAAACTCAAGTGACACACGTAGAAAATAATGATTTTAATTAACATTTTTAAATGCTCTTTTCAACATGGCGCATTCTTGGCAGTCACGGAGCAAGCCTACAGGAGTCACCCTTACTGGTGATTTAAAGGGCCCAAAAGAAGGGGTGTCAGACAAGAGGTGTGTTCCTCTTGCGGCGTGCTTACCGATCAAGCCGCATGGTTCTGAACAAATAAATACACGTAAGTAGCTCAACAGATGTGCCCCAGAGAACCTTTTCCCACCCTTAACACCTACGTCATCGATGCATGTGTCACGGAGAATCCAGAACAAGTACACGTGAAGCTCATTGGCGGTACGGAAACCCAAGTGGAGTGTTTGTCAAATGGTCGTATTTGCTACCAGACAACGGTTGAGAAGAGAAAGTCCAGACGCCATGCAGAAGGTCTTGAACAACGTTGTCAGTTTTAGCCAGGCATTGACGCGAGAGTACACGGTTTGGAGAAAGGTGGTAGTACAGGGGGTGGGGTTGTACTTGGGTGTATGTGAAACTAAGTACAGCGAGCGATGCGATGCGATAGATGGAAGTTTATGGAGGAAACCCAACAGCTCTTGGCTGCCTCCCAGCACTAGCAGCCTCCCCCCCGAGACGAGCCTCATTTTCCTTTGTGGAGCGGAGACAAGCATGCCCCTCCTCCCTTCCTCCCTCCCCATCCTCCTATCTATTTCTCTTCCTCCTTCTCTTTTTGTCTCTCTCTCCTCCATCCGCCAGACGTTGTGTCCGAGACGGCAGGCAACGGAAGAGCGATCGCGTGGCAATGTATTCCCTAAACATCATCAACCTTTTGTGCTGCTGTCGAGGCGGAGGCGAGGCAAAGATCGGAGCACGTCTCTATCGCTGTCACCATCGCCGTTATGTGTTTGTCGATTGACCACAGCAACCCCTCAATCACTGCGCTGATATTTTGACTGCGCCGCCGCGCCCCCCGACACGGAGGGAAAAGCTTGTGAATAAGGTGAGAAAAATACCTACACCCACTTCCGGATCCTCGGTTCCCTGACCTCGACAGAGACTCGGCGTGACCCCTGGCTTGTCCTCATGTAATTTAACTCACCTCAACCCTAGCTATCTCCCTTCGGGGAGGCTTTGATGAGTCTGGCTTAGTTAGTCCGTATCCACCTCTCGACCGAACACTGAGGAGCGAGTCCAGTTTACACGGACTCTCTTCGCTTCGGTTCTGAAGACCGCTAGCTTCTTCTTTTTCTTCTAGAGTAAAGTCGATCGCTGACGAGAAAATTGGCTCGATATCTGGCTGGTGCACGAAAACTTTGATACAGGTGTTTAATAGGGAGAGGGGGGGAAGGGCAGAGGAGGAGGGGGAATCCGGGGAGACAGAAGCGGAAGAAGAAGAGAAGAAGAAGAAGGAGGAGGATGAGGAGATGGTGGTGGTTTGTCTCTGGAAATTAAGCCGCTGAGTTCGTTGACTGGCGGCGCTAGGAGAGATAGGGTGTATTAAAAAGTGCGATCCATGTGGCGGCGAAAGAGGGGGAGCCGGGCAGACAGGTGGTTGTTTCCTCCACGGTGTGCTACAGCGCTGGCTGCTGTTGCAGCGTCTGACGGCGGCTTACAACGTGGACGACACTTACAGCGATAAGACGACGACAACCCGTGATTGATAGACAGTGATCTCTCCTTGCATCGGCGTAAGTTTCAGCCTCTCTCTATATCCCACATTTGATGTTAAAGACCGACAGACGTATAATTTTCATTGACTGATGCTGACTTTGTTTGGATTACATATGTGTAATGATGAAATGTTTAGAAAGGCAGACAATTGTGGTTAATTGACTAGCGCTGAATGTCATCGCACATTTAGTACTCGCAATGTTAAAATGTATTTTTAGTGTAAGGAATATACTATTGCTGTCAGGATGATTTTTTTATGTTTACTTACATTGAGTATCCGGTTGTAATCTGCCGAAATATGTTAGTACAGTTTGTGACGTACTGTTGTGAGTTGTCTTGATCTTTTGGTTTTATTTCTACGAAGAGTATTTGTAATAGTGTTGCAAAAGGAATTATATGTCGGTGTTTAGAATATATACTGATTTATTTCCAGGAAATGTTTGACATAGTTTTGCTACGAGAAGAAAAAGCATTGTGATGTGTTGAGTACTAGCATGTGGTATTCTGTGATGTATACTAACGTATACGCTCTGTTATATTAATGAATATGAAAAGTATGAATGTGCATGCATTATATCTGGAGATTTAGTAATTAACGTAAGACAGGCTTTCATGGAATGTTCAAATACTGATACTATTATTAAATTGCTCTAAGATATTTTCGATTATTTTCTTTGCTGTTAGTGAAGTTGTACTGTTCTTTTTGCTAATTCACTTTATTTTTTTCTCTTGATTCATAATGATTGGAAATATTATTTGCTCGGATGCAAAACAATATGGACCTAGAGCACTATTGGCCGTTTTCCAAACTAATGAGATCTGAAAGTATTTCAGAAAGATTTGGTGCCAAGAAAGCCAACGTTTATGGTTTTATACACGTGTTCTCAACACATTTTCGCATGATTCAGTGCCAACATCACTATCATGAGTAAATATTTTTTCTTTCGTTGTATATGTATGTGTTTGTGGTATTCACAAGAAAAGCCATGGTCTCCGCTAAAATAGGAAAAACTGGCTTTGACAAATACTTTTGACTTTTGACACTGCTAACGGTATCGGTAAGATTTTAAGTTCTCTGTCTGTCTGTTTGTCTGTCTGTCTGGCTGTCTGTCTGTCTGTCTGTCTGTCTGTCTGTCTGTCTCTCTCTCTCTCTCTCTCTCTCTATTTCCTTCTTTGTCTCTCACTTGCTCTCTCTATCTTTCTTTCTCTTTCTGTCTCTCTCTGTCTCTCTCTGTCTCTCTCTGTCTCTCTCTGTCTCTCTGTCTCTGTCTCTCTCTGTCTCTGTCTCTCTCTGTGTCTCTCTCTCTGTCTCTCTCTCTGTCTCTCTTTCTCTCTGTCTCTCTCTCTGTCTCTCTTTATCTCTGTCTCTCTCTCTCTCTGTCTCTCTCTCTGTCTCTCTCTCGATCTATTTCTCTCTGTCTCTGTCTCTCTCTGTCTCTCTGTCTCTGTCTCTGTCTCTGTCTCTCTCTCTCTCTCTCTCTCTCTCTCTCTCTCTCTCTCTGCCCCCTCTCTATGTATCATAAATGCATGTTTAATCTATAATTCCTATTCCTGTTTACATTTATAATATTTGCACAGAAAACGAGACTTCCGAATATTTCTAAACCGACCATAAATCTGTGCAGACAGTATTTTCCTTTTTATGTCAGAGGAATTAAAATGCGGGCTTGTTTGGGATGATTTAACTTTGGAGTTTACTTTCACTCGCACGGCAGATAATATGTCTTTGTGCAAAGTTAACTGTGTGGTCAGAACTAAGCCTAGTAGAGACATATCTACAGATATTCTGGGTGTGTTATGACAGAGGAAAAACTACTATTTTACTAAAGTGAAAAATACATAATATATTAAGTATTAAGTACATAATTATATATATATATATATCGGTCTATCAAATCTTGTCAGTCCCTTGTCTGTCCCTCCTTCTATCCTTATGTCTTTTTGACAAAACAATTCTTACGTCGACGCTGTTTTTGTCCAGGCCTGAGTGAAAGGACTGAATGTGCGAGTGGTTTAGTGATTGGGTAATTATCCATTCATTCATTTAAGGATTTATTGACTTAGTTAGTAAATCATATAGGTACTTAGCTTTTTTTGTAGCTATGCATTTAGTTATTCATTTGGTTACTTCGTGTACACTACATTGGGGTGTGCACGTTAAAGATCCCACGATTGACAAAAGGGTCTTTCCTGGCAAAATTGTATAGGCATAGATAAAAATGTCCACCAAAATACCCGTGTGACTTGGAATAATAGGCCGTGAAAAGTAGGATATGCGCCGAAATGGCTGCGATTTGCTGGCCGATGTGAATGCGTGATGTATTGTGTAAAAAAAAAAATCCATCTCACACGGCATAAATAAATATGTGCGCGATATAAATTGCATACAAATAAAAAAATAAATAAATAAATAAACCCCTGCTCTTAGAACTGTACCCACGGAATACGCGCGATATAAGCCTCATATTGATTGATTTATTGATTATATTTGTGATTAAACTAGCTATTTATTCCATTAGTGATTCATTGTTTCAGTTTACATTT
>NC_090246.1:66844566-66869566 GCF_037325665.1 Littorina saxatilis | reverse complement strand
GAAAATGCACAGTTGCAAGATGCAGGTCCATAAGGTTGCTTTTTCTGCTTCTTTTAAACATTGTTCGCTTGTATTATGTGTCACCAGTCTTGTTATGAGCCGGAGGCCTAACAAATACAATTTCTGACTCTCTCTCTCTCTCTCTCTCTCTCTCTCTCTCTCTCTCTCTCTCTCTCTCTCTCTCTCTCTCTCTCTCTCTCTCTCTCTCTCTCTCTCTCTCTCTCTCTCTCTCTCTCTCTCTCTCTCTCTCTCTCTCTCTCTCTCTCTCTGTATCCGTCCCCACCTGTCTTTCACCACCACCACCCTCATACAAACACACACCCACACACACTTTATTTTTGTGCATGAGCCTGTAGGAGGGTGAGCTTTGACGACGCATGTCGCTGAGCATGGCGAGGTGGAATCTTGTGGATCTGTCTTGTTTGACAGGAATCGCCCTAAGCTTTTCTTCCCTCATAAACTGTCGACTCCTCGCGCACCCTCCCGTTCTTAAAGGGGCCCCTTGACGCTGGATTTTTTCTGTCAATTCTGTCAAAACTTTTCTTTGTAATACAGAAAGGTAAACAATTGTTGTCTTGTCCGGCCCGTATTACTGAATTAAATTGAAATTAAAGATTTTCTCTAATGATAGAACACAGAATTCGTTCTGTGAATTCTTGGGTCTAAAAACTTTGAAGTTAATAACTTAGAAGATGAATGATAGACACATGAAAATCAGCTGAACAACATGAAGAGTTGAGAGAGAGAGAGAGAGAGAGAGAGAGAGAGAGAGAGAGAGAGAGAGAGAGAGAGAGAGAGAGAGAGAGAGAGTCGGAATGAGGTGAGGGGGGGGGGGTAAATAAGAGAGTTGCAAATAAACAACAAAATTCACGAGAGGAACAAAATGGAAAAAAGGACATAATGAAGTAATATAAGAAACAGACAAGTCCTCAAACAATAAAAATAAAATTGAAAATTGATAATTGAATACGAACAGCATAGGCCTTTCAGCTTTTAGGCTAAAAAACTACTTAGTTAGTTTGCTAATTAAAATTGTCATTCAAATCAAATTTTCCCTAACATATTTAAAAATGATTGAATCGTATTTCTCAATTTCTCCTGAATTCAAAAATATGTACATGTGTTATGTTTATGGGACTATGGGATTGAATTTCAGCTTAGCAGCGTTAAAATTAGTTAATTAGTTTGCTCATTAAAGTTGTCATTAAATTCGAGTTTTCACTAACAGATTTAAAAATGATTGAATCGTATTTCTCAATTTCTCCTGAATTAAAAAATATGTACATATGTTATGTTTTCTCTAAAATTGTGCTCAGAATTACAGAAAATAGGTTAAGTAGGCCTAAGTACTGCGTTTGCGCTGCACGCTACGCGGAGACGAGCGTGACCTGTCTCGGTCTTTGGCTGTGGTTAGTCGAGACTATCTTAAATATAGTCTCGGCGATGACTGTTTGTTGGTGTTCATCTGTTATTACTTTGATGCCGACAGCTTGACTAAATGTGTTTATATCGCTTTACGCGACTTGTTCATTCTTGATTGAGGCATGGAAAAGAGTCAGTGTTAGTAGAATTCTGTAGAGGATGCGTGTTGATTCCGGTTTCAAAACATATTTTTAAATTGAAGTATCTGTGTGCTAGTTTTCAAATCGAACAAAACCAAAATTAGACGGCGAACGTGTATAATCGTAAACAAATTGTTGTATTTTGACAGGGTGCGATATTTTTACTGTATTTTAACCACCGATGGTATGTTTGTTTGGTGACACTTACGGTATTTCCAGCGACGGAACAATAAGCCTCAAAGGATTTCTCTGGCTTTGTTAAATATTATTTTGTTAAACTCGTCTTACTTGCAACATATGAAAAAAAAGTAAAAAATCATATAGTAAGGACGTAAAAAGAAAAAAAAATAGAGAAACATACTTGTATCATTCTCGTACCCAGAAGGACCTGAGGATTTTCATGACTAGATACTGTAGTTCTGCTCTTTAAACAGCGTCGGACAGCGGTCATTCTTGGCGACGGATTTAAAGGTGCTACGTTTAAATGCTTTTCTCCTTCGTGTTTCATGGCGTGGTTCACGGAGGCTCGACATTAGCATAGCAGTAACTACTAGCATCCTTCCCACATTGACATGTCGTCCATGAGCACTCAGCTGCGCCGTATGCATTTGGTAGAATATTTGTGACTAAGACTGAAGTGCGCTCTAAGGTACGAACGCACACGCAGAAAACATAAAGACTACGTAAGACAGAAATGCATGTTCGAACGTGTGCGCTGAACGCACGCACCTGCACAATTCCGCACGCATAATAATAATTATCATCATCATCATCGTCGTCATCGTCGTCATCATCATCATCATCATCATCATCATCATCATCATCATCATCATCATCATCATCATCATCATCATCATGTTCATACACAAAATGTATGTCAGCTTGACTTGTTTTCCCCCAAAAGTACAACTTCTTGTCAACATCTTGGTTCAATGACGACGGTTGTGGAAAAAACAACAAAATGAAATGTATAATAGTGGAAGCAAGCAAACAAGTAAACAAACAACAAGCAAGCAAACAAAAAACCCACAAACAAATCATGATAAACAAACAAACAAACAAAACACTATAAGAACACCAATGAATAAACAAACAAACAAAAAACAAAAAACAAGACTTAAAAGACAAACAAGCACAAATAGCAATTTCCTTTAAAAACAACAACATCAACAACAACAACAACAACAACAACAACAACAACAACAACAACAACAACAACAACAACAACAACACAAAAAGAGAGTATCAAATCAATAAACAATCAAACAATTAAAAAAAATAATTAAAAAAATTAAAAAAATTAAAAACCAACCAAACAAACAAACAAACAAACAAACAAACAAACAAACAAACAAATAGCAAACAAACAGCAAACAAAACAAACAAACAATAAACAAAACACAAAACAAACAGCTGACAAAAGAAAACATGCAAACAATAAGCAAACACGAAACCGAACTCAGTTGCTGTGCATGTAACTACAAGCTTTTCTTCAACCAGAAATGTTCAATAATTTGCAGAAGAAAATGTTGCCTTTTAATTATTGAGTATTTGGTGTGTGTGTGTGTGTGTGGGTGTGTGTGTGTGTGTGTGTGTGTGTGTGTGTGTGTGTATGTGCAAGTAAGCGAGTGAAAGGGAGAGAGATTGAGTGAAAGAGAGAGAGAGCAAGAGATAGCGATAGAGAGAGAGAATCTGTTTGCAAACATCAGAGACATAGTACCGCCGGAGATACCAATCCAGTCGCGCGACAACTAGCCCTCAGACTTCCTCCCACCTCCACCACCACCCACTCGCCCCCCCCCCCCCCCCCCACAAACTCTCTGCTGCCCCTTCCTCTTTCTTTTCCCCGACTCAGTCGCACAGACGAGACTATCAATGAAAAAGTACGCTAATCTGTGAAGACACTCTTTGTGTGTCAGCTCTTGTCTATAGCTCAACTAACTCGACAACACCGTGACTTTAAACACTTGTTCTTTTTACGTCCACACGCAGGTCTCTTGGGGCCGACAGAGAAACAGCCGCAACAAAGTAACAGGCAGTGGAAAAAAAGGTAAAGAGAAAAAGGAACCAGCCGTTCGAGAAGAGAGAGAGAGAGAGAGAGAGAGAGAGAGGAGAGATTACAGAGGGACCTGAGAGAGTCAGTTGCTCGCCGTGTCCCCACCTGTCCTCTAGACGGCAGACCATGGGACCATGACCACTGAGGCGACAGCAGCGACATCACGCTGCTTTTTCTACTGCTACTGCTGCCCACGACATACTCTCCCACGCCCACGACTGCTACATCCTCAACAACATCAACATCACCAGCAGCATCCTCATCATCGACGGAGTCGCAGTTTCGTTATCAGTACCGCCACCATCCCTTGGCCACTCGCGTCCACCATCCCTGGGCACTCCTCCTCCGAGCAGCCCCCAGCTGAGTCCACGACCATCGGAAGTCATCTGCGCCCGAAAAAAATGCAAATCAGTGCACAGCAGTCGTATATCTTATCTGATGATGGCTCGGGGTACGCAAGGACCCGGCGACTGAAGCACCGAAAGGAGGAGTACTTTTCTATCGACGGTCCGGCAGTTTTCGTTACTCCTTTCTGACTTTTTTGGTGCGGTATTTGTTGCTACTGCTCGTGTTATAAAAACGCCGGTATAGGTCAAAAAAGACCGTGAAAAGGAAACCGACTCAGAAACGAATGCTATTAAGAGTGTTGGAATCTTCTTAAGTTTTTTTTTCTTCTTAGCCACCTGATTGAAAAAGCACTTGCTTTATGGTCGCCATGTTGTTGTGGGATGTGATAAAAAGGAGCCCAGCAAAAAGGCATAGACAGCCTCTCGTTACTGCAATGGTTCTCTCGTCAGTGTTGTGTCTGTGTGCGGAATGCAGTGTTTACAGTGCATCCTACAGCTAATGACATTAATTTTTTTTCTTATCCCAAGGCGTATGATATCAAGTGTGTGGATTTTTGTTCTCGGGTTGCTTGCAAAATTCTCTACGTGTTTCCTTTCGTGAGGAGGTGTTACACAACATACTATCAACAGTTAACACTGTGTTGTGTTACTTTTATAAAGAGTATGGACGTGTCCAGGTAAGGACAAAGTGTCACTGTGTGTATAAACATACGCTACAACTCCTTAAAAGTTAATATCTCACAAGTCTTGAGTTAGTGACATCTGCTTTTTCGAGAAAAACTAAACGTACCACAGAAAAAGAGTTTGTATTGAGCAAATCAGATAGTTACGACGTACCAACATTCTTTGAATAGAGACAGTTGACAAAATGTAACTTTTTCACCATGCTCTGCATATATCTTTAGCGTTTTTGTGTTGGTGTACGTTCGCGTACGATCATGCTTTAATATAGTTCTCCACCAATCTTACATACAACAAAAACAAAAAGATGGTTCTGGAAAATTCCAGCAAGGCATGGACAGGAGGACAAAGGATACACTTTTACCAGGTTGACTCATGTAAGAATTCGTTGGCAATTGTTGTGCATCGACATTGGGGTCTGCTTCTACCAGACAACCGTTCTTAGCCTGATGCATCCAAGGTGTTCATGTGAAGTGGATTATCATTCTCTTACACACATCAGTGTTACCTGTGTTTTGACTGTCCGAGAGTCCAGATTCTGCTCGCTTTGATCTTCGCCGACCATGCGCCTGAAGGGCCTTTTGGTGTGTTTGTACTTGGTCCTCATGTTTCCGACAAATATCATTGGATTGTGGTGGTAAGTACTACATTTCTTGTGTTTTCTGTTTTTTATATATTTTACAAAAATATATAAATATATTGATCTATTTGTTTTGATGGATAATTGTGCTGATTTCAAAATAATGCATGCTGTTTTGTGGATGTTTATAAATGGGTGTACAACTCATCAAATGAGGGTCAGCCCTGAAAATGGTAACACATAGTTGGTATCTGTGCGTTGAAGTGGGGGGAGGGGATAGTGATAAAGAAATGATGGTTACTATATACTGTTTTTTAATGATTCTTACATTTGTAAATCAATAAATTATTATTTAGAAAATTTATCTGACGAAAAATCAGCACTAAATTGTATTGCACGCAGTCGGCGCAAAAATAATACAATAATACAGTTATAGAAGAGTATGACGTTTTTATGCGTTAATTCTAAGTAGTTATTTGTGAGGTAGAGTGTTAGCAAAATATCAAGTAAAAACGACACCCCTCCTCCTCCTCCTCTTACACCTCCTCCTCCCCCTCCTTCTCCTCTTCCTCCAACTACTACTACTACTACTACTACTACTACTACTACTACTACTACTACTACTACTACTACTACTACTACTACTACTACTACTACTTATCAATTTATTAATATTGTTTTTAATCAGTATCATTAACATTTATGAATAAGCTTGATCTCAGTAAGCAAATGATGACGATGAAGACGACGATGATGACGATGATGACGACGACGAAGACGACGACGACGACGATGATGATGATGATGATGATGATGATGATGATGATGATGATGATGATGATGATGATGATGATGATGATGATGATGATGATGATGATGATGATGATGATGATGATGATGACGACGACGACGACGACGATGATGAGTTGTTCTCTCAAATATTTTGCAGTTTTGTGTTTAAAACCCATACAATATTAAGCACCTATACAAAATACACAAAACAGACCTGAAAATAGGCATTACAAGAAAAACAAACTGCTAAGTTTATTGAACCTAGACCTACTCGTATGTTTGGAACTGGCACCATTTTTTGAGTCAGTATTTGTTTTGCTCAGTTCACGTTTGTTCGTTAATGATATAGAAACTTTAACTGCAGTCACAATTTCAAAGCATGTATGAAATGGTTAATCCAGAAAAAGAGATCAATACAAATGTGATTGGCGTCTTTGTTTGCATAATAGTTTGCTGTTTCATATATATACATATATAAATAGCAAACATAGAACAGAGACACAGAGACACACTCATACTCAACAGAAAAATTGACAGACAGAAACATAAACACAGACAGACAGACAAACAGAGACACATAGATACAGACACACAGACAGACACATGGACACAAAGGCACATGTACCGACAGACAAACAGACCAATGCCAGACACACACCGACACAGACACATACACAGACAGGCTGACAGTCAGGCAGACAGACAGACAGACAGACAGACAGACAGACAGACAGACAGGCAGGCAGACCGACAGGCAGAAAGACAGACAGACAGGCAGGCAAATAGACACACAAACATACAGACCGACAGGCACACACACACACACACACACACACACACACACACACACACACACACACACACACACTAACACACACACATACACACAAATACACACACACAAGCACACACACACACACACACACACACACACACACACACACACACGCACATAAACCACACACCACCACATTCAATCCAAAGTTGTTAAAATGTACTCATTTGATTTAAAACATGTCTCCTTCACAGTTTGACGGAAAAACAAATCAACCCACCCGTTTTTCTATTAACAAGAATATATGTTGATACCACATCACAACTTAAGGTGTCCGGAAACAATATTTAGCGACAGGTTTGTCACAAGAAATTGCCTGAAGCATTTTATGCACGCCAGAAAGCATTTAGCTATCTGATGCATATCAGGTATGAGGTATGAGGAGACATGTCTTTTATAGCCAATCTGATAACAGCTAGTTGATCATCGTAAAACCCACCCTCTACACGCATGGCTTGTTAGAAGGTACTCCTTAATAGACGTTGGAATACCAAAGGAAATATTCACAGTCAATTCGATGAGAGATAGCATAGTCTGGAGACACGAATATTGAAGATTCCCACATCATTCAGTAGTTCACACGAAATCTGTGTTGCTGGGTTTTCGCCCATGAAAGATTACAAAGTGCACGTATTACAGAGACACGAATAATTTAGAATCAAAAAGTATTCAACAATACTCTTGATGAACCTCTCTCTCTCTCTCTCTCTCTCTCTCTCTCTCTCTCTCTCTCTCTCTCTCTCTCTCTCTCTCTCTCTCTCTCTCTCTCTCTCTCTCTCTCTCTCTCTCTCTCTCTCTCTCTCTCTCTCTCTCTCTCTCTCTCTCTCTCTCTCTCTCTCTCGTTTGTTCGTGTTGTTTTTTGTTTTGTATGTCTGTTTATGTGCATGTTTGTTTGTTTGTTTGTTTGTTTATCAATTTGTCCTGCATTGTTTTTATTTAATTTTAAATATTATTGTTATTGCATTTAGCATTTGTTTTATTATTACTTTCTATTTGTATGACTCTTAAGTGTCTATTAAATGTCCAGCATTTGCTTAAGGACATGTTGTTAGACAAGGCACTGTGCCTTAAACCTTTATCCTGTGCCTAAAACCTTTATCCTTATTAAATAAAGTTTGTTTGCTCTTTCATTTAGTCTCTCTGAAGTTTTGTTGATGCTGTTTTTAGACATTTATGGTTGTAAGCGCTGATATGACGAGAGACACAATTATTGTAGACTCGTACATCATTCAGTAATGCACACACTATATTTTATTTTATTTGTTACCTGCATTTTCGAGACAGGAATGTATCTATGCAAGCGTTGATCATAGTTGCAAGATGGCTGTTGGAAGATGAGTGACGCAAAATCATTAAGACGGCGCGAGAGTCATTAAAAGATGAGGATGTACAACATAACCGGAAGCGGACACAGATGGATCCATGGTCACTGCGAGAGCGGGCGGAAGATGGATTGATTAATTGATGAATGTTTTTGAAAAAAGAGGAAAAGGGAGAAATTATGATGCAATGAATATTGAAATAAGAGAAAGAGGGAAGTTGTGTTGTTTTGTGGTTTTCTTTTTTTTCCAAAAGGCACAAACTTAAAGCGTAGAAATAAGATATTGAATTATGAAAGAGAAATAATGTGTTTGGAAGCGAAAACTTAAGCTAAACAAAAGGGAAAAAGAAAAAGGCAGTCATTATGAGAAATACGAGGAACGAACAACCGACAGAAAACAAATCACAATAAGACAAAAAGGAAGAACACAAGCAAAGAAAGTTCATTGAAATGGAAAATGTAAGATATAATTATGAAAGGAAGTAGATCAGACAGCCAGGTTGAGAAATCAGGGAGTGTAGAAGCTACACATAAATCAGACATAATGGAATATAAGTATCGCAGGTAGGGAAAAAGCAAAACATGTGATGCAATATATTTTGAAATGAGAGAGAGGGGATAGTTCGTTGTGTTTTGTTAAGGGCAATTGTAAGATGCACAAAAGGAAAAAAAGAAAAGACATTTATCTTGATAAAAAAAAATCCACAGATAACTCAAATGTTATCGCGTACAAAAATGTTGTGAAATTGTATTATTTAATAATAAGAGAAGGCTAAAACAAATGAATTTTTTAAAATTATTTAATAACAAGAGAAGGCTAAAAAATAGGACGAGTGATACGCATACATCTTTGGGAAATTAAAACAAAATGTGAAGGAAATAACACTTCAATATAAACGTTGATTAACTAAAGATGAAGCAACGGAGTGCAGATTGACGACTGCAGAAATGACGACAAGGGGAAGTAATGACGTGAAAACAAAATTGTACGCAATTAAACATGTTCACACAAGTAACACAGATCTCTCCCATTCTTTGCACCCCTACCACTGCCCCCCCCTCCCCCCCCCCCAGCCCCCAACAACAAAAAATGAAAAGAATTAACAGACACTTCACTTACAGCGTGTGTCTCTTCACCTAAATCTGTGAAGCGCTTTCACCATATACAGTGGGAAGGAGATACAGTTAATCCCATGGTAACGGCTATTTCTCTTTTGGCCTTTCAACATGAAACGAAACCGGCGTTTCCCCTTGTTTTGCCAATGGTTGCATTTGGCATTAACGTGTGTGCTCGACGATTACAGCTAACCCCTCGGCGCCTGGCGATGCCCATACCTCTTCTTATTTCGAAACTACAGAGGTTGTTCTCTCTATTTTCTGCTCTCCCTCTCTTACCCCCCGCCTCTCTCTCTCTCTCTCTCTCTCTCTCTCTCTCTCTCTCTCTCTCTCTCTCTCTCTCTCTCTCTCTCTCTCCATCTCTTTGTCTGTCTGTCTGTCTCTTTCTCTCTTTTTGACTGTATGTCTGTCTCTTTCTCTGTCTTTGTCTGTCTGTCTGTCTGTCTGTCTGTCTGTCTCTCTCTCTCTCTCTCTCTCTCTCTCTCTCTCTCTCTCTCTTTCTCTCTCTCTCTCTCTCTCTTTTTCCCCCTCCCCCTCTCTCTATGTGAAGATTCCCGAACACCATGGATGAAGGAAACGGAGGCATCTTTGCTGAGCCACGACTGTGTTGGCCTGTGTATGTGTACTGACAAGCAGACTCGCGACGCCTTGCTGATGCTAATATACCTGTCTTCGCCTTGTTTCAAACCGTGCAAAGTTAACTCAGGACAGCTTAGAAAATGACGCAAATGATGCTCTGACACTTCGGTTCGGATAAGGCATGTATCCCTTAGCTACTGAGGAGAGTGCTAACTGTGCGTAATGTGTGACCTAACATCAACGTCTTGATGATGGCAATGTACCTATCGACACTTTTCAAACTTGCAAGTTTTGACATTTTGCTGTACTTTGAAATGAGCTTTCTGTGTATATATCTTCTTTATATTTAGATGTTCGAACTAATCATACTAATGGTTAGCTTTTCTTCTCTTTACCATAATGAAAGATAAAAATCAAACTCATTCGAAAGGAAGTGTCCTTTCCAGGTAATAACGGAGGAAATAGTCAGTATATACACAGCCGAAACAACCTGGTTGAACTAAAATATGTTACACTTTTCCATTATCAAAATATTAAGGCAAGTCCAGATAATTTAATAATAAAATATGGTAACAAAGGGGTGCATTAAAAAAATAAAGTGGACGTCTTACCTCGCGTATTACGGGTCTGCTAAACATCGAGATAATTTTGTATCCTCAAATCTATCTTTGAATCTGCAGCAATGTGCTTATAGAAGATTTAGTCTTATTAAATCACTTCTGGCGCTCCAGAAGGGAGCTGAAATATACCTACACGCAACTACTACAATCTTTGACAACAGGCATACAGTCATCTCATGCACGTGCTAAAAAAGAACGCGGGCCCGAGGAGTGTGTGGAGGGATATAGCTTTGCTTGGCGACAAGAACGTGAGGACATGTGTAAATGCAAACACAAAACCCAGCGACACAAACCAGAGAGTGACGCCAAGAAAGATGTTCATTTAGTGCAGCCTGGTTGCAATGTTTGGTGGGTTTTTTTTTTCTACAACTGCAATAAACTACTATTTTTGTGTGTTTTTTTTGTTATAAAAGGAAAAGAGACAGAAAGAAACCATGGAGACTATCTTAGAGAAGTTTGTTCGAGTACAAAATGCAGAGAGCAGAGAGAAATACACATATAATTTGTCTTGTAGTTTTAATCCCCGGACTTCTAGTAGTATCACAGCATCAGAGCATCGCATTTCTTTTTGCTATTATACTTGGTGCTGGATTTGCATGCTTTTTTTCAGATTCTGTGAAGTTAAACTTGTTGTACATACCGAAAATCATATTTAACGAACAATTACAATGTCTCGACGAGATTAAATCTGTTGCGAGGGGAAATAAGGTCAGATGCTAGTGTGTACCTGTGTCTGCCTCTCTCTCTCTCTGTCTCTGTCTCTGTCTGTCTCTGTTTTTGTCTCTGTCTCTTTTTCTATATGTCTTTGTTTCTCTCTCGCGCTCTGTGTCTCTCTCTGTGTCTCTCTCTGCCTCTGTCCTTGTCTCTGTCTCTGTCTCTGTCCTTGTGTGTGTGTCTGTGTGTGAGTGTGTGTATGTGTGTGTGTGTGTTTGTGTGTGTGTCTCTGTCTCCTCTCTCTCTCCTCTCTCTCTCTCTCTCTCTCTCTCTCTCTCTCTCTCTCTCTCTCTCAACCTACGCGTTATTTCGACAGACGATTGACACAGACATGACAAAGACGGCGACCACAACACGACGAGTGGGGGCGGCGCCAAAGATACGATCGATCGAGAAGCGGTGTGAGCCCGATGAGTTGTGTGTGTGTGTGTGTGTTTGTAAATATGTGTCCGTATGTGCATGCGTGCGTGCGTGTGTGTGTGTGTGTGTGTGTATGTGTGTATGTGTGGGTGTGTTTGGAAGGGGAACATGAACAGAGACTAAAGAGTCCGGCAATGGCTAAGAGCTAGGAATGGGTTCAGGAAGGGTGGGTGCTTTGGGGTAGTTGGAGGGGGTGAAAGGTGGGGGGTATAGGGCGGTTACGAAGGTCACAAAGCCAAAAAGCAACCAAGCAACCAACAAGACCTCTACAGTGAACGACTGGCCAATTACGCCTGCGTAGTCTCTACCCGGGGCCCTACACCATTCCTACCCGACTTTGTGACAGTTTTATGATAAGCGATATCGCGTTGACAAGCTCCTCCCAATTCATAAAACGAGAGCCGTGGCTTGTGCTCTAGCCATGTGTGTCCAAGAGAGAGAGAGAGAGAGAGATATTTCTTCGACACAGAGAGCGATACGGGCTTTGAGGCTGAAAACATCAACTTGAACATCAAAAGGTTTTTGACATACCGTGCTACAATTAAGTACAGCTGTTATATATGTTTTATTCGTCGGGGTGTGTATAGAGCAATGTACCTCCCTTAACCAGTCCCCCACCCCCTCCCTCCCCGTATTCACTATACTTCCCTGTAGATTGCGCTGGGGCGGGGACGTAGCTCAGTTGGTAGCGCGCTGGCTTTGTAGCCAGTTGGTCGCTATCAGCGTGGGTTCGATCCCCACGTTCGGCGAGAGATTTATTTCTCGAAGTCAACTTTGTGCAGACTCTCTTCGGTGTCCGAACACCCCCGTGTGCACACATGCGCACGAAAAAGATCCCACGTTCACAGCAAAAGTCTCAGGGCTTAGAAAACACGAAGACACGCATGCATCATCTCTCGTCTCTGATTATCATGATCGTATGTCGATACTTTGACGAGACAAACCCAATGCTGGTGTGTCGAAGAAGCCACAGCGGGCTTGTTCGAATCAAAGTATCACACCATATCTTCAGCGTATTACCAATACCTGTCCCAATATAGACCAGTTGGTCTAAGAGGACGTTAAACCCTAATAGTCAGTCTTAGATTGTGCTACTCAAGGACAGTCGACCTGAACACATAGCACTTTTCTATGTTGTTTTTGTAGTTGTTGTAGTTGTTGTTATTTATTTATTTATTTATTTATTCATTCAGTTATTTTTGTATTTATTTATCTATTGATTCATCTATTTATGTATCTATTTATTTATTTATCTATCTATGTTGATTGATTGATTGATTGCATGATTGAGTGATTGATTGATTGATTGATTGAGTGAATGATTGATTGATTGATTGATTGATTGATTGATTGATTGATTCACATATTCAGTTCGTTAGTTTGTGAGTTACTTATTCGGTTAGTTATTCACCATGCATTTTATCTGCTTATTTTTCTTCTTTTTGGAAGTAAATAGTTTATGTTTGGCTCACTTACCGTACAAACAAAATCACCAATTTATTTTCAAAAACAAAATTTGACTGGCTTGTTCCTTTTCTACAAAAGTTCAGGTATACTTTGGACAAACTAACAACATTATATTAAACATATTGTTTAATATTATTAAACAGGTAACTATGGACTGCCAGGCAGAAAAATAAGCGGAACATAGCACTTTTGTTGCTGTGTAGTGATGCATATAAATAATGTGTTTGTTTGTTTGTTTGTTTAAATGCTTGTTACGTTTGTTTGCCTGATTGGTAGTTTGTTAATTGTTTGACGGTTGCATCATATTCCTTTATATGTTTTTCAGATATATAGTATGTACTACTGTGAATAAATAATTCAAATACAACAAAACATTACGTGTTCGATTATTAGGCGCATTTTTCAAGCATATTATTAAATGATTTACAGAAAGGCATCGGTGGACAGAACTGACAACGACGCATGAAGAGTAAGAAAGTACTGGTAGTTAATTTTGAAATTGGTTGAGCAGTTTTTAAGTTGAATCACTCTGTCAGTCCTGTTGTCTCTCTCTCTCTCTTTCCCTTTTTCTGTCTCTATATCGGCTCGTCTGTCTGTCCACCACTCTGTCTGTCTGTCTGTCTGTCTGTTTGTCCGTCTGTCTGTCCGCCAGTCTATCTGTCTTGTCCACCTCTCTCTGTCTGTCTGTCTGTCTGTCTGTCTGTCTGTCTGGCTTGGCTGGCTGTCTGTCTGTCTCTCTGTCTCTCCCTCTTTCTCCCTGTTTCTCTGTCTGTCTCTCTTCACCTTCCCCCACTCTTTCTCTCTCTGTCTGTCTCTCTTCACCTTCCCCCACTCTTTCTCTCTCTGTCTGTCTCTCTTCACCTTCCCCCACTCTTTCTCTCTCTGTCTGTCTCTCTTCACCTTCCCCCACTCTTTCTCTCTCTGTCTGTCTCTCTTCACCTTCCCCCACTCTTTCTCTCTCTGTCTGTAGGCATTTGCCTGTGTCCTCCTTCACAACCCTTTTCTCCTCCTTCGTTACAAGCTTCTGCTTGTAGTTGTCAAATAGTGTGCGGTAAGAAACAAGGTTACGTGGATGTAGGTTACACGGAGTCTGGGGGAGACGGGCTGCACGCGCCCGATCATCATTGTCGACGCAGGTGGTCTTCTAACCGGGGGCAGATCAGCAGTCACCGCTAAATTAAGCAGGTGGAAAAAATTACGTCTTGGACGGGGATCCTAACTCACACTCGCCGCGAACCTTAATTACTGCACGCAGGCTCCTGAAATACGCAGAAATATCAAGTAAAAAGAGCTTTTTGAACGGCTACCTTCGAAAACCACTCTCAAAAAAAAAAGTCGCTGCTTGCTCAATGAAACACTTCTGGGGTTAATTATAAATTAACACGCGTATGTCCACTTACCAGCTTACACACGTGTTAGCACATTTTCGATCTAACAGAAATATCAACAAGCAAGCAGGGTTTTTTATTTTGTCTTTTTGCAACGGATAGCTTAGAAAAACACTAAGAAAAAGTCGCTGCTTGCACAATGAAGCATTTTTGGGTGGAATTCTTGAAGTGTTGCCATAGAGAGGTGTCTGAGATTTTGTTTTATGGGCCGCCATCTTGGTGTTACCGCGGCTGTCTGGGTCATCAGGCAGAGGTCGCAGTGGTGTTTTTTTTTAAAGGGAAAGACCTCTATGTTAAAGTGTTTCTGAGTGCCACACTCTATCACGGTATAGTACTACATAAACATCGCTAAGATATCAAGCATACTTTCAAAAGTAATGCCATTTTGTAGAAAAAAAACCCAATTAACCCACTACCAGTGACATCAGGCAGGCGTCGCAGAAAGAAATAGTTCCTAGATGCCACACAAAATTACAGTTCTATCTTAACATCACGCAGGTGTCAGGCTTTATTACTTCGAAAAGCAAATTTGCATAAAGCTCACATAGTCAAGTTTAGATACGTTATTAGGTTTTCGATTATGTTTTTTAATTTGTTAGCGAAACATAACATATTAAAAGTATATTGACGTTTTGTTTATTTTCCTTAACTCAAGTAAACAAAGGCTATTAATATTTTCGTCGTTTTCTGTATTAAGTCGAACCAATGAAATATAAGAGAAATAAAATGGCTATTGTGTCTTGCAATTATTTTCTGAAACCTTACTCAAGCATATCTATTGTAAATGTTGATCATTATTCTGCAGTACTGTTAATTGCATCATTTCAGGTCAAATGTGATTCGGATTTTTTCCAAAACGTGAAACGGTTTAATCTTTTGTGCATTGTAAGTGGGTCATATAGTGCCACGTTTTACGATGGCCAATGTAACGCACTAACTGTACACTGTCCATTTTCTGGACTAATTAAAACAAAAGAAAACAAGTCATGTTGATAGGTGGCGATCGAGATTGTGTGTGGAATTCTGAATTTGGATCATATTATTCATTTTCTCTCAGGTTATCAAACAGCGCCCTGGCAAACGCTTTATGGGCGATATGGGCTAAATATTAAGAGTGATATGTAGAGGTTACATGCCGAGTCTCAGTGATTATTAAAAATAATGGTCGAAGTTAGCGGATCATGAAAAATGCGAGCTTTAGCGAGCTTTTTCATGACCGCGAACTGAGACCATTTTTTTTTATAATCACTGAGACGAGGTGTGTAACCTCTTTATTCCTCCTTTCTTCTGTTATTCAAAGAAAAGAGGAGTTTTTTTGCGAAAGTTTGATCGAATCCTATTCACTCAACCAGTCAACCTGCGCGGGCGATCGATTAATGCGCGGTTGTATAGTTCCGTACAAATCATTCCATTCTGTTAACACTTCTTGTCAGTTTTCCTATTTTGGACTAAAATCAAGTACACAGATATGCTGTTATTCTGCTGTGGCGGCAAAGGCAGATATTGTGTGTTCTGTATATGTTTTGGTATCGCTTAGGATAATGTTCTTTCGTCAAATGCCGAAATGGGACGAGCAGACGAACTTTTGCACCCGTGTTCCAACGTTAAAAACTGTATGAAGTTCAGTTTTCTGGGGAAAATAGTGTATGAAACCGCTTTATGTTGTTTAAATTGATGAGATGTGTGCATTTGGTTGCGTGTGATCTGTTTATTAAATGAAATATTGTTGAAAACTGACCGTCGGATTGCAGTCTGTTGTCGAAGAAACCGAGTGAAAAGAAATTTGAAAGGGGAACTACTCTTGTCGCTAGACAAAGTATGAGAGTTACTTGCCTTGGGAATTTGCTTGTGATGAACGTTTGTGCACAGCAGCCCTAGATGCAGAAAACAACCAAACTCATGGATTCATGTGTTCAAGACTGCAGTTGTTAATTTCAATGCGGTATGTTTGTATTGTTTGCTCCAGAGATGTATACTTCGTACATTAGAGCGTTCGGAAATTTTCAGTCGCAAAAGTAGTACCGACGCAGAACAGCTTCTCAACCCTTTGCGCTATCGAGGATTCAGGCTGTTGCTGGGTCGTTATTTGTTTGGTTGCTGGGTGTTTATCGAAAAATAACTAGCTCTACAAGTTTACAGAGGTAAAGAAGCAGAGGGGGAAATAAATTCAAATAAAGAACCTTGCAACAAATGTTGTTATCATGCTCACCGACCGTTATGGACTAAATATAACAATGTCGTTGCTCATTTGCTCACAATCGTTACACGGGCTAAATTGTTCAGTTAATATATATTCAAGTTATGAGCTTTGCAACGAGTGTTGTTGTCAATGATTTTTTGCTCACATGGCGTTATTGGCTTAATAGTACAAGAGATGTATTCAAATAGTGTATACCTGGCAACGGTTGTTGTTATGCTCAAAGGGCGTTAATTGCTAAATATTACCAGTGATGTAATCAAATAATGTACCTTGCAACGGTTGTTGTTATGCTCAAAGGTCGTTATTGGTGAAATATCACAAGTGACGTATTCAAGTAATTTACCTTGCAGCAGATGTTGCTGTTATACTCACGAGGCTTTATGGGCTTAATATAACAAGTTAAATTTCGAGTAATGTGCATCGGTTATTACACCCCCGGTATAGGGGTGTGTATAGGTTTCGGTCGATGTGTTTGTTTGTTTGTTTGTTTGTTTGTGTGTTTGTGTGTTTGTGTTCGCATATAGATCTCAAGAATGAACGGACCGATCGTCACCAACCTTGGTGAACAGGTTCTATACATTCCTGAGACGGTCCTTACAAAAATTGGGACCAGTCAAACACACGGTTAGGGAGTTATTGGTGGATTAAGATTCTACAAGGACTTATAGAGGGACATATTAATGGTCAAAGGGAAATAACCTTCTCAGTTGGTGGCAGTGAGAATGGTTATTTCCCTTTGACCAACGGGGGTGTTTTTCCTACCTCGGAGGAATTTCTTGTTGTTGTTGTGCTCACAGAAACCTTCCTTTTAACCACCTGCCGGGCTGGGACTGATTAGTGTACTAAGTGCCTGTGAAAGCTAAAGGATGCGACGAGTCTATGCGCTGTTGGCTCTCTGTCTGAGTGTTCGAGGGGCCAGTGTGTCAGTGTGTGGGTGTAGGGTGGGATATGAATGAACAGAATGTCCTTAATAATAAAGATATAATGAATCGGTTCCTTTTGCGATTTGTTCCTTTATCTCTGCTCTGGTGCATGAAGTTAAAACATATTGTATACACAAATTCAAATATACCGGGGTGTGCTTTTGCGCTGTCACAAAGGTATGTAACATGCAACATATTCCGTTCCGCAGTGGCAGGTGGACCACAAACGGGCAATACACCCGCACAACAACTTATGTCAGGGTTCAACGTTGTGTCCCAAAAGGTCCAGGTGGGGAAACTCACGGCCAGGGACATATTTCCCCCTCCTTTCCGGCGGTCTTCCCACCTTATAGCCTTTAACAGCTTACATTCCTTTTGCCGAACAACTCGGCTTTATGCCCTGATGAGGGGGAAAACGCTGCACGAACTCCAGTTGACTGTCCCCCCCGTCTCGGCCGACGTGGCTCGTAAAAACACAGGCAGCATGGATAAGGGAAAAGATGTCAGCGAGCAAGTTGTGAGCAGAACTGTTAAAGGAACGCAGTATGTATACTAATAAAACATGGTCGCGTTTTTAAACCTTGCTCCTTGATGAACTGTACATGCGTAGGTGGTGAGGAATTGTGAGGAGGATTGTGGCTTTTGCTCTGACGGCGAAGGATTGGGGGATTGTGAGATTGTTGTTTAAACTTTAATTTTAGGAGCTACACGTACTCACAGGAAAGGATTCAACCCGGATGTCGAACGCATTCTCGAAACAACGTACTCTGACACACAGGGCTGTTACCTACATTCACCTACCTACCTGTAGTTGTACTGAATCTCACTCAGAATGAGATACTCGGCATCATGGCCTACGCTAGGGTGGAAGGATGAGTGAATGCGTCCGCTTTCCACGCTGGCTTGACGTTACCAGAATATGTCAGATTACTACCTTATGTAGATGAAAATTAGCCAAAATTATAATACATATCTTAAAAAAAGCGTTACATTGAAAAACAAAGTGAAACGTGGCCCACCCTTGACAGCCTTTAGTCGAATGAGTAATCAAGAATCAGTTGGTACAAGCTTACATTAGTTAACAGATTAATGTTGATGAGAATCGGAGAGGCTGTGAGGTACTTTAGTAATGAGCAAAGGCAACAATAAAGTCATAAAAGAACACCTTCAACGGCGTATAATCAAAGGAGAAGTACAGAGTAAGATACACACATTGGGAAAATGTATGAAAAAGCCAAAAAAGAATCGTTTGAAATTGTTAAAACAACCCTCGTTTTGACTTCAATTAGGTCCAACAAATTCAAGCTGAAGTTTAAGGTCACCAACAATTCTTCTTTGCACATTAGTGTTCAAACTTGCGGACAGCATTTCTGTTCACTAAATCGTTCTTTTCCGAGAACATTATTGGTACTCTTGTATCTGTCCGACGCCCGTCAAAACAGAGCCTTTTAACGTAAAGAAATGATGTCCAACACCTGCAAAGTCCAAGTCACAACCAACGCTTACTTTTAATATGACCATAACATGGAAACAGACATGTACTATTAACTATATACATATATACACCGCGTTACAGTCGTCTATGTTTTACTGTCTTGTTCAAAGAAGAAACTGATGTTTTGTCGCATGTCGCGGCAACAATAACAATAAGGGGTCCTGATTTGGCCTATATGGTCCGCTGGACCCAAAAAGCAACAACAATCAAATCAAATCAAATAACAATAAGCCACCGTTTACTGTTTTGCAAGCGCTACCAGGAAAAACACACAAGACACGACCAATTTAGTTTGAGAAGTGGTATTGACTGTGCCACGTGGGTTGTTTTTTTTATATTTAGTCAAGTTTTGACTAAATATTTTAACATCGAGGGGGAATCGAAACGAGGGTCGTGGTGTATGTGCGTCTGTCTGTCTGTCTGTGTGTGTGTGTGTGTAGAGCGATTCAGACTAAACTACTGGACCGATCTTTATGAAATTTGACATGAGAGTTCCTGGGTATGAAATCCCCGAACGTTTTTTTCATTTTTTTGATAAATGTCTTTGCTGACGTCATATCCGGCTTTTCGTGAAAGTTGAGGCGGCACTGTCACACCGTCATTTTTCAACCAAATTGGTTCAAATTTTGGTCAAGTAATCTTCGACGAAGCCCGGACTTCGGTATTGCATTTCAGCTTGGTGGCTTAAAAATTAATTAATGACTTTGGTCATTAAAAATCTGAATATTGTAAAAAAAAATAAAAATTTTCAAAACGATCCAAATTTACGTTTATTTTATTCTCCATCATTTGCTGATTCCAAAAACATATAAATATGTTATATTCGGATTAAAAACAAGCTCTGAAAATTAAATATATAAAAATTATTATCAAAATTAAATTGTCCAAATCAATTTAAAAACACTTTCATCTTATTCCTTGTCGGTTCCTGATTCCAAAAACATATAGATATGATATGTTTGGATTAAAAACACGCTCAGAAAGTTAAAACAAAGAGAGGTACAGAAAAGCGTGCTATCCTTCTTAGCGCAACTACTACCCCGCTCTTCTTGTCAATTTCACTGCCTTTGCCATGAGCGGTGGACTGACGATGCTACGAGTATACGGTCTTGCTGAAAAATGGCAGCTACTTGACTAAATATTGTATTTTCGCCTTTCGCGACTTGTTCTTCTTTTTGTTCACTTACTTGTTCGATTGTTGTTGCTCTTCCCTGCAGATTGTGTTTCTTCAGCACAGTTGACCTACACACATAGCAGTTTGTTTGTGTTATTTTCTCTTGTTGATGTTGTTGTTGTTGTTGTTGATGTTGTTGTTGTTGTTGTTGTTGTTGTTGTTGTTGTTGTTGTTGGATACTTTCTAACCAGTTATGTTATTTGCAATCCAATAAATTTAATATTAGTATTAACAGTTGTACTCTCTCTCTCTCTCTCTCTCTCTCTCTCTCTCTCTCTCTCTCTCTCTCTCTCTCTCTCTCTCTCTCTCTCTCTCTCTCTCTCTTTTTCTTCCTCTCTCTATTTACCTCATTTTTTTCTCTCCGTCTCCACCAACAACCTCAATTTAAGTGAATACTGAATTACATGCGATTGAAGATTTCCAAGTCAATTGTACCTTTGGCGAGCTAGACATATAATTATATTCATTAAAAAATGTAAAAACGTTCCGTAATAATAAGATTTTTTTGCAAAAAAACAAACAATAGTGTTGCCATTTAGATTATATCATAGAAATCTGGTTGATTTGTTGTAATTTGTGCAGCGATATAAATGTTTTTGGACAGGATTATGCATTACATTGTACACGGGCATGTCAAGGTATTACGTCCAAAAAAATCCTGAAATAATTTCAAAACGTATTTCCTTGCCGTAATGTCAGCCATAATATTTCCGAATTTTGTGTTTGAAGTAGCAGCATTTTTGTGTAACTCGTGATAATGATAGCGTAAATTCAAAACTATTGTACGGAGGTATCCTCTGACGCAGTAGAACAACAACAACAACAACAACAACAACAACAACAAGACCCTGGTTTCTGTATATACACTTCTTACCTTACGCATTCCCTCTTAGCAACCCCCCCCTCCCCCACACACAAAAAGTGTTTTACAAAAAAGCGGCAGAACCTTTCAAAAATGTTTACGACGGAGGCGTTAGAAATGCGTGTCTGAAACAAGCTGTGTGACATCCTCGGAATTCTTTTAGGGATTATAGCGTGTCATTAGGTGTATCCTTCACAATACTGGCAGGAATCTTTTCACTTTTAACTTTTGTTGGGCCTCTCTGTTCCGCGCTTACATACACTTGGTGGAGCCACAATGCCTCCAGTACAACCGTTTCGATTCCTGATTTCACGGTGAAAGACGATCTCTTTTCTGTTTCTTTCTTGCTTGCGACAATGTTACTGTATTGGCCTTCAAAAGAAAGTATAGCGCTGGTGCAAATTTGATTGAACCACCTACACAAGAAGTTGAAAAGACGAGTCAGTAATTTAGTCATCAGAGGTCGAAACTATCAAGTACGGATCTCTCTGTCTGTCTCTCTGTCTCACTCTCTATCTCTTTGTCTCACTCGGTCCCTCTTTTTGTGTGTCTCTGTCTGTCTGTCTGTCTGTCTGTCTGTCTGTCTGTCTGTCTGTCTGTCTGTCTGTCTGCCTGTCTGTCTCTCTTTGTGTGTCTGTGTCTGTGTCTATCTGTCTGTCTGTCTGCCTGTCCCTCCCTCTCTCTCTCTCTCTCTCTCTCTCTCTCTCTCTCTCTCTCTCTCTCTCTCTCTCTCTCTCTCTCTCTCCCTCTCCCTCTCTCTCTCTCTCGCACCCAGCCCCCACTTGTCCGATGAAAAGAAGGGTTTATGGACGAGGTTAAAAAACATTTTGAGTGGGGCAACGATAACGAACATTTCAGGAACAGAACTGGAGCTGGGACAATATGAGTCAGTGTTCTTTGCAGGACAAAGACGAGGACCGTCCAGTGAAGTCCTGCAAAATCCGGCAAGTATTTTCTGTCCAAGTCATTGACTTGTGAGAGCTACTGTTTTTCCACCATTGACCGTCCCCCACACAACCCTCCTTGTGATCTTTTCAATTATAGCTAAAACGCCTGCATTTCAAAGAGGCTTTTTCCCCTCGGCTGGCTGTTTAGACAATCTTTGAGGGGTGGACTTTGACAGGGTTTTATCGTGTTGATCAATCCAAACAGGGTGAGCGTGAAGAGACAGAAACAGAGCGTAAAGGTGAACTAGGGTGAGACGGGCTGTCGCGGCCTGGTTCTCGCTCACACACATTATAAAAGACTATCTGTGGAATAATTGTGTTTGTGTACGTGTGTGGTTGATGTTGTTAATCACTTAGACACAGTTACCATATCTCTCTCTTAGTCTTTTCCTCTCTATCACTCTCTGTCTCTCTCTGTCTCTCTCTCTCTCTCTCTCTCTCTCTCTCTCTCTCTCGCTCTCTCTCTTTCTCTCTATCTCTCTTTCTCTCTCTCTCTCTCTCCCCATACCTCCCTCTCTCTCTCTCTCTCTCTCCCCATACCTCTCTCTCTCTCTCTCTCTCTCTCTCTCTCTCTCTCTCTCTCTCTCTCTCTCTCTCTCTCTCTCTCTCTCTCTCTCCATACCTCCCTCTCTCTTGTCTTCTCGCTTTTTGTCACTGACAATTTTTCTCGTACTTGCAGTGCGCCATCTTTTTTTTAACACTGAGAAAATAGTTGTAAAGGGTAGAGAAATAAATGTCCGTTTAGTCTGTTTTGGGTGTATTTTCGATATTGAGAGAATGGTCCGGGTTTGACATCTTTTAATAGAAATAAGAAGAGAACATGTGCAGCAATTAGATCAGATTCATTTTCAAAAAGGATCTGAAAATTACATTATATCCGGCATAGCATTGCCAAAAAAAACCGTGGCAGTACTAAGGATCAAGGAATCACTCAGATAAAATTAATTTAAAAGAATATTCACAAATGTATGACCGAAAAGAAGAGTGTGTGTAGATGTACAACAAAATTGCATTGGACAAATTAAACCCATGTCATGATTTTGTGGTGTGACTGCATGTGTGTGAGATAAAAACGAAAACAGACAAAGCTAAGCTCAAGCCAGCAAGTAAAGGGTCCTCACTTGACCCTCGCAAAGTCCCCATATGTAGCAAGGGGCGGTAATCTATTGGCAAAGTCTTCGCTCTTCACACACTCTAATATACTCGCAGTTAATTTATCGTTCTTGAGTTATACTTCTCGGGTCCGGTCTAAAACACTTGTGGGCTTGGCACCGCCACCATTGCGGGTATTCGGTCCTTTTTTTCTCTCTAAAAGCCGCTATTCAGCCAAAGAGGACCTTTGGCCCTCGCCCTTTTTCGCGCGCAGGTGAAAATTCTTTGATGTGGCGAGGGGCAAACCCTACACAGAAACCCAGGGAGGTTAAGCCACAGTATAGGCCAATAAAATAAAGAAAGGAGGGAAGACGAAACAAAAAGTGGAAAAGAATGTCGGTATTAAAAACCAAAAGAGGAGGACAAATTCAATCGCGCCGTGTTTGTCGTTTAAACTCTATTTGGGATACAGTTTTCTGACGACTAATACTGGGAGTTTTGACAGGGTGTGTTTGAATGTGTTTGCGTGCGCATTTGTGTGGTGTTCTTGGCTGAAAATAAACCTTACAGACTTTGATCAGTCTGTGTGGTGTGTGTTCTAGTCCGGGCACGTATACTTGTTAGAATCTGATTCAAGCGTCAATACAGAGCTGACATCACACGTGTACTCAAAATCAGACAAAAATAGGTGAGAAATGGGTTGATCTTTCAGTACAAATAACATCTTCCCGTAGGAATTAAAAGTCCAAAACTCACACAATATAAACATACGAAGGTGGATCTTGTTCAAAACTGACACCTTCAAAGAGGAACAAAGTCCAGATATAGTGTATGACGCAAATAATGTCTAACTATAATGCATTTCGCACGTCTTTCCTATCCTGTTGCTTTACCTATGCGTAAGCCTTGCAACATTTCCTTTATAACGAAACAAAAGCTTCAGAGAACCGCTTGTTTTTCTCTCTCTCCTAAAACGCGTTGTATATTGCTTTAACATTTAATAGACCAATTGTATAAATTATTTAGGTACACTTTGAAGACATGTAGTACATAAAACAATGAGGACAATGAAAGGGAAGAGTGGATCAAAATTTTTTTTTTTTTTAAAGGCAAGGAAGAAGACAAACACAAATTATGAAGATGATGAGTTCTTAACGTTTGTGGGTACCCTGTGCAATCTCTCGTTTTATCAGTTTGCTCTGTTTACTAAGTAAAATTTGCAGACAATGAGAATTGGTTCTAAGCACAGGTAATTACGTAGGACTAAACCACGGAAAACCCAGAGATACATACACTCATACAGTGTTGTCTTTTTGATAAACTTGTACCTGTAGGCATGAATTATTACGTCAGCTGTTGTACGCTACCGATTTAAATTGACAACAACAATGTATGACATAACAGGCAAATGTTGAGAGAAAAAAGAAAAACAGAAAGAAAGAAAGACAACCAGAAAAATAGAAAGGAAGACAACAGGAAAGATAGAAAGAATGAATGAATGAATGAATAAACGAACGAACGAACGAGCGAACGAACAAACGAACGAACGAGTGAACGAACGAACGAACGAACGAACGAACGAGTGAACGAACGAACGAACGAACAAACGAACGAACGAACAAACAAATGAACGAACGAACGAACGAATAAATGAATGTTTGAGTGAATGAATGAATGAATGAATGAATGAAAGGTAAAACTCAAGGAGAAAAAGAAAGGAAGGGAGGAAGAAATCGATGGCAAGGCAAGGGAAGAAAGGAAGAACGAGAGAGAGAGAGAGAGAGAGAGAGAGAGAGAGAGAGAGAGAGAGAGAGAGAGAGAGAGAGAGA
>NC_090246.1:66830589-66840589 GCF_037325665.1 Littorina saxatilis | reverse complement strand
TATTCACGTTGTAAAACACCACTGAGTTAAACTACGTATAAGTAAAATCTACCATAGAAAACAAGGCAGCAAACAATGTCAAAAACATATTTGCATTGCATCTGAGAAGATGAGGAACGACTCCTCAAAATCCAATATCTTGCATGGTGCTTGGTAATCATGCTTCTCTCATCTATTGCTCCCTGTTAGGGTAAAGTGAGGTTCCGCTTGGAAGGGGGTAATGGGATGATTCAAACTGAGATTCACCTGCAACGCATTCCCCGACTGGAATTTGTATGACTTCGAAGGAGTTAGAATGTAACATTAACGGAGAAAGAAAGAAAGAAAGAAAGAAAGAAAGCAATAAACAAACAAACAAACAAACACACACACAAAGAAGCAAGAAAGGAAAAGAAGAAAGAAAAGAAAAAAGAAAAAAAAAACAAAGAAAGACACAAAGAAAGAACCAAAGAAAGATGAAAACAGGGCAGTGACAAAGAGTGGTGACAGGCATAGGAGCAATTCTTGTATGTTACGGCAAGTGAATGACAACAGTATTCATCCAAGAAACAAATTAAACGATTAGAACAGTCATGGTTCAGGACCAAGAACACACAGCTTAATCTTACATAACACGCCAAGAGAAAATCCTATGGTTAGAGACATAGTGCACTAGTTTCGCAGACACAAAACTTATGTTTAAAATGCATTACACAAAAAGGTTAATTAGTAGAACCATTTGAAAGAGCACGGCGTTGATCTTACTCTCCGATTGCCTGCTTTAGAACGTTATATGAACTGGACAAAATTCACGTATTTACAATATTCAAAAATTGCTTGAACGCGTTTGCTAGGGTGACAAATTTTTATCGAAAGTAACCAAAATGTGTTTGAAATTATTTGAAGAGAATAACAAATTCTACTGAAAGTCAGGGCCGGACTACCGGGGGGGTTATGGGGGTTGCGCAACCCCCCCTCCCCCCCCTAGCCTAAACATGTACCTTACTTATTTAATTTTTTTTTTATTATTGCTTATTTTATGCCGTTTCATGCAAGGAGCGACCATTTTCCTATCTCAGAATATAACCTACCCGTCAGCTTCAGGGGGCTTCGTCCCCTGACCCCCACAACGAGGGGGGGTGGGTTCTAGGGTTTCCGGACCCCCCCCCCCCCCCAGCCAAAAAATAAAAATATTGAATGAGGTATGCATTTCTTTATTTTACATTGAGTTTCAATTTTTGGGGTATTAATCAGTGACAAAATCTGCTGCCTGAAACTGGTAATGATCATCCTCAGAATGCACCAGATTGCACCATTTTGCATCCTTTTTTTCAAAATTTTCCGGGGGGGCATGCCCCCGGACCCCCCTAGCAAGCTAGGCGCTTCGCGCCGTCGGCTCGGCGCTTCGCGCCTTCACACCCATATCTTCACAATATACTTTTGAAAAAAAACAGTCATAAAATGAACTGATCCGCCCCTGCCGCCAGGGGGGATGTCCCCCTAGGCCACCACTGGCAACCCCCCCCCTCCTCTTCGCCTAGTCCGGCCCTGAAAGTAATCAAAGTATGTTAGAATTCATGTAGTTAAGGTGCATGCGTTCGAATATCTATGTGTTTGACAGCATTTGACATGTTTTGCTTGAGTCTATATCGGAATGCTGAGTAGTCAACTATTAAAAAGATTTTTTTTAAAGAAAAGGCAGTAAGAGCGTTATGTACATAAGACGTGAATGTTTTGAGGTCTGTAACAAAATAACGTGCATTGAAGTATATACATCACACAATGTGTGACCGTTCCTTCCTGGCAAAGTGCAATGCCTACATTCACTTGCCACTACCTCCATCCCTGGTAGTCAAAATGTCCGATAAAAATTAGATTCAATGTCTTCCTCCAGGCAAGTTTAAGTTGTTGAACAGATTTGATCCACACCGGGCCTAATGCACTGACAAGATCCGACACTTTTCAAATCACACCATCCAGATCGACTTGCTCTTTGATCGTGAAACTGTTTCATAAATGTAAAACGCCTTTCAAAATTATTTCCGTTACATAAAGTTATTTCAGGTGTCAGTGTTAGCCAACATGCACATCCTACCAATAACTGTTCTTTTTTCTCAAGTCACCACCATTCTGAGGTCAAATTCTTCAGGATGTCTGTACTTTATTTCAAAATGTAGTCACTTATTTCAATAGCACGTTCAGGGTACATACCGAACACTGTTATATATATTTCCTCAGTACAATTCCAACATGCTTCTGTCGCACAGGCATTAATTTAGAGTCCCTTACACAAATCCTGGATAGCTTGCGTGGCAGCAAAACCTTGGATACAATCTGTATTGTCGGATAATGACTCATTTGTCACGTCATTAAGTCTTCCCGTACGATCGGCTTCAGATAATGAGCTGTTGCAAGCTTCTTTTCTACTCAATGTTGATGCGAAACAAATCTGTGTTGCCATTGAACCCAGTCATGTAGCAGCAGAAAATATCATCAGGACAAAAAATATGTTATCACGCTCGGTGTCCTGTACTTCATCGGGTATCGCTTATTGATTGCATGGTCTTTCCAACCCGAAAATGTTATTAGTCATTCCTTGCACTGAAAGATTGCCACTGTCAAGTCAATCTTCACGCTGCCCCTTTCGATTGACATTACAGGTCCGAGTACAGCTTCAACCGTGTCAGGTCTCCCGAGACAATTGTGGCGTTAACATAATGACGTCATTTCAGTTACACGTGTGCCTGGACTTGGTCTTGGAGCAGACCTTGCAGCTGACGTGGCAGCACCAGTGAAACGTGCAGCTGCACCTCTCCCGCACGATGTACGTTTCGGATTTGAACCCGCGGTCGCAGCACATCAGATCGCAGCCATCCACACCGATGGACGTGGCGTTGCACTCCCGGCCACGGGTACCATGGAAACCGATAATAGACTCGTTCTCGCAGAAGTTGGGCGAAGGCTCGAAGTAGACCAAATCCCGGCGGCCAGGTTTCTTGTGGTTGGTGTCTGCTGGGTTAAAGTTGAAGCTGCGTCTCCTTTTGCCCCTCATATTGCCCTCGTTGCCTGAAAACGAAGAAGAGTTGAGTGGGTTAGTTGGGATGTATAGATGGATGGATGGATGGATAGACGGGTGGGTGAGTAAAGGGAACGATGGACGCGTATGGGAGTAAACGGTGTTATCCTTTTCGTGTAAGCCTTCACAGATATGTCAATAAGTCTTTCACATGTTACAGGATTATGCAAGTCTGGACGAATCCAGTTTGGTGTACAAGCTAAAAGGACGGCCTTTTTAAGGACTGGGTGGAACGATGAATGAATGAATGAATGCCGAAGGAATGAACGAATGAATGAATGAACGAAGTAACGAACGAACGAACGAACGAACGAACGAACGAACGAACGAACGAACGAACGAACAAACGAACGAAAGAACGAATTAATTATTTACCTAATTAGTTAAGGAATGGGTTAATGCATGGATGAGTGTGAATCGGACCCAAAACCAACTCCTGCAAAAGGCTGAAAGTACTCGCCTGAGTACTGACATATGTGAATACTGATGAAAATCAGTACTTTCAGGTTGCCCGTATCGCTATATAGTCTGCCTATGGCCAAACAACACTCATAAAAGATGCACAAGATTAAATCTAGTTGTTGAAGTTAAACATTTCAAAAAGTACGACCACATTATATATAACATTCAAGCGTATACATTCTGCAGTATTAGTGAAGTTCCATGCCAATATCGATAGATTTGGAGCACTGCATGAATTTGATTATGATATGAGGAGAACTAGTTGCTTTTATGTATGTTAACTTGAACTGCAATTAAAGTCAAACCAAGAAAGACTTAAATTAAAGACAACAAAGAAAAGTGGAAATACAGAATAAAACGTCAACACACAATAATTATACAAGTTGGAGTACACACCAACTTTGAGCCACACCACAAGGAGAATTGAATAACGAAAGCAAGCACTCAACTACTCTGTGTGATTGTTATGTCATGCACTCGGAGAAATATAAGTTTAAAGAATGGTCAGAACAGATTTGTCTGTTTTCTCAGCTATGTCGATGTCTTGATCTTAAGTATGTTTACTAACAGTATCATGTACGGCTAGTTGTCGGCTTTCAAATTCTGAGAGACAAGTTGCCTTAAGCCAAGACCAAAACTGTATGATCTGAGGTATGAACAGTTTTGTACAACTGTAGTGATATAAATCAAATATCTCATTTTCTTGTACACCACTTTTGATGGCAAAACTAGTAATAAAACATCCAAGGTAACGCTTTGAAGGCTTGGTCCATAATCCAGAATAACGTTGTTTGACTCTGTTCTCATAGGCATTCCACATAATTTGCCAAGATATGTATGTTTTCGTTACAGAAAGTAGATAGGCTAGAATACTGATCTTGAAATCATCAAGAGAAAAATATGTTTTTAAGAAGAAAAAAAGGCAAATAAAAAAGAATAAGGAGGGGAAAAACCTAAACCTAGAAAAGGCAGGCACAACAAAACATAGAAAAAAGTAAAGGGACAACAAAAAAAACAAGTTTTTATTGTAAAGAGTCTGAAAAGGAATGTTCACAGCAGGTGACACAGATGTCATGTGAGAAAGCAGGGATTTCTAGTCAGAGAGTTAGGACGACAGTCAAAGATTTGGCTGGGCACATTACCAGGAAGAACAGCATTTTACACTGTGGCTACACGAGTATTATTACAGAATTTGCGACAGTTCTTAGTGAGGGCGATATATATAAGATCAGAAGTATAGCAGCAGCAAACCACAGCAAGAGCTAAAGGAAATCAAAGGCATATTCACTCAAAATACCAACCTTCAGTTATAGCGTTTCCGTCGTTACCTGATGCGAAACATAAACGGGTAGAAACATAAATAAAACTAAGCATGAAGTCCCAGTACTTTAAGGTTATAGGCATGCGCTCATAAGATTGGATAGGTGATCAATTATTGTATGATAACACCAGGGCATACACTGTTACCTGAATTGCTCCACTATTGAACACACTTTTTGTAACCAGTTGTTAACACTGTGTGAAATAATAATGATTCTACTAGCAAAGTATCACACAAGGTAACCACGTAATAGTGTTTACCATGTGTGCTGTTTTTTGTGTGTTTTTTTACAGTAGAATTATAAAGTTCGTCACACAGTGTTCATAACTCGTTACAAAAAGTGTGTTCAACAGTGGAACACTTTATTTTACAGTGTATGCTACTTGGAACAGTGTTTCTGATCGAAATGATTCTTTCCCCTCGGTCGTTTGTTTGCAAACCTACAGTGATGTGAAGTAGTTGGCGTTACGATTCTCAGTTTGTCGATGGACTAAGGGCTCTCAAATGCCAGCAAGAAAGTCTCTTTTCTACCTACCATTTCATAAAAAAAAGACAAAATAGAGAGCAAAACATCAACAGCTCAAAGCAAAACAGGTTCCACGATTCAAGGAAATAAAAACAAACAAAAATGATCAGGTGATAAAGACGGCAACAAATAAATGAAAACGGACAAACACGAAGGCAGTTAAACGATCGAACAGTCGGTCAGCGGGCCGGTCGGCTAGTTAGCCACTGAGTAGAAAGCAAGGATACAAATCCAAACAAACAGAAACACAGACAGACAACCAGCCAGCCAGCCAACCAGCTATTCAGCTAGCCAGCCAAACAGAAAGAAAAAGAAACCATAAGTGGGTGTTTTTTTCTCATCAAAAACGGCAAAACGAATGAGTTGACCAGTGACCTTCGTTAATTGTACAACAGCTATACAAAACTGCTGGCCCAGTCGAAGCCAGGGAGTATATAGTATCGTATCCCCGATAGTATCGCGGACAGTGATAAGCCCTCCTCCGCCCTGGTCTTTCTGTCGTTTACAGGTGCCGCTGGGGATCATAACTTGGACCTGGCTAAAGGCACAGTCTCTCAATTAATGCTCAAGTGCTCCGTTATCTTCCTCTCCGTCTTACAGGTAGTGGGTCATACTGGCCCAGGGTCAAATACGGAGCCCTTGGGAGGACAGGAGTGGCAAGGTGATGTTCCGATCGTTCTGTCAGCTGAGGGTCAGTCTCTGCTTTTCCTTGTCAATATTGTTTCAGCATAATTATAGTTACTGTACTTCTCAAGAGTGGCTTGTAACGTGTATATATATACACAAACGATGGATGATAAACTAGGAGCAGAATGTAATTTGGGGAGAAGGGAGAATAACTGATTTTTGAATTACTGTACATCTTAGTTGTCTTGTATATCAGCTAGGACGTTAAGAGAAGAAAACGAAGGTGGACGGTTGAGAGAAAAAAAATAGATACCCTGACATATATGTAGAAACTGAAAGTAGGCAAACAAAATCATAATGGATACACACAAAGGCGACTACCAGGTCGACACACAAAAACGAACTTCGTAGAGCACATTTTACGAAAGAAAGTAGAACCATGAGTCACCATTGTTATCATCACACCTCCACGACTACCACCCCACCCCCTTTCCCCGCACCATACCTTTTTAGAAACAATGCATACCACTAAGAACCCGATCATCGCATCGTGGACGGAAAGATTTGGGTAATACGGATAACCAATGTAATACTGCAGTACATTTCTGAGGGTAATTAAACTACCAAGTCAGAGTCAGAAATAACTCTAGCTGGAGTACGTGGCCACTGTATCAACTGGAATCCATCACGACCAATAAGCAACAACAACAACAACAACAACAACAACAACAACAACAACAACTCCACCACAACAACTCCACCACAACAACAAAATCAATAACAACGACAAAACCGCATCAATATTCAAACGCTACTGTCCCAGCATAATCATCAAACAAGCACGCGTCACCAACGCAGGCACAGTAGGGGAAACTGTCCTAAGGGGCTCCGCTCACATAATTATGTAACTTCAGCAGGACCGACGACGCACGGCAGCTTATCCCAGCCCGCTACACGTTGCATGAAAGGAAAACAGGCCGAAGTTCTCGTCATAATCCATATCGCGGCATAGATAATAGGCAGTGCGTCGTCTGTGCCGCTGAAACTGCGCAGGTATATTCTGCCCATAAAACGCAAGCAGCGTACCTGGCAAGACCCGGGTGGCGCCATCAAAGCGGTCCTTGACGATCTCCCCGACTCTCCTGAAGGTCGGCAGCCTCATCCAGCACGTCTTGATGGTGCAGCTGCCTGACATGCCGTGACATTTGCAGTCTTTCTCCATGCCCTTTTTCACGTGCTGAAATGAAAAAAACAAAATACGATTTTTGTTTTCTTTGTGGAACGTTTAATTATTGACAAAACATCCACCAGTACGTAAAAGACAAATAATTATGAAAACAAAAAAATGAAAGCAAGGAACTCCATCACGTGTGTGTTGTGTTGTTGTTGTTGTTGTTGTTGTTGTTGTTGTTGTTGTTGTTGTTGTTGTTGTTGTTGTTGTGTATTGGTCGCGATGGATTTCAGCTAAAGTGGGCGTTGAATTAGCTAAAATTTGATCAGTTTCTCAATTCGCATGAATGTATTTCCTGATACTTATATCTATTTTCGGACATGGCAGCGCTCACATATCCCTCAACATGCATATTTTTCAGAGTACGATCACTTTTACCTCTTCTGATGCCATTTTTCAAAATAGGGTCAATGGTACGTTTTGCAAGTCTGTGCAAAAATGTCACCGTCAATTGTTATATTTTTTTGTATATGTGGTTGTGTGGACTCCGTTCTGCATTGTGTCATTTTATTGTTGTTGAAATCGCACTGATGCCCCGGGGCATATGTTCATGCGAATTGAGAAACTGATCTTAATTCTATTTTAGCCTTCGAAAACGTCATGTAATTACGCTATTTCCAGCCATATCGGAAAGACACGTTACAATAATACAAATAGAAACACGCTATTACAACAACCGTAAACCAGGGATTAATACTACTTATAAAATAGGCCCTGTGATTGTAATTGATGCGTCAGATATCCCATTCAATTACCCAACCCTCGTGTATTTGATTCTCGGCATGTCATCCTATTCAAAATGCTGTATCAAAAAGTGAATCCGGTAGATTTCTCTATTTTTGTCACACTTCTTTCAACACACCCTGAAAATATCACATACAAAATAATAGCAAAAATGTTAGCAAAGTCGATTTTCGAGGTCAATAGCTGTCGTATAAGTTTCAGAGCAAGACACGCAAGAGACAAGTATAAAAACAACAATGAGAATATGAGTATGAAAAGGACAATAAAAAGGTACAGTGAAGTCCGGATGTAGTGATAGCCCTCGGGACCAAATTTTTTTATCACTACATCCGGACTATCATTACACCAGGACGTCCGGTTATAGTGATATTTTTGTAGGTTTTATCACTACATCCGGACGTCCGGTTATAGTGATATTTTTGTAGGCTTTATCACTACATCCGGACGTCCGGTTATAGTTCTATTTTTGTAGGTTTTATTACTACATCCGGCCAATCGCTTGTAGTTGTAGTGATATCTTCAAAGCTTTTATTGCTACATGCGGCGGCACATTTGGTAAACTAGCCTCAAGGCAGTAACAAGGTGATTTTGGAACCACTATTGATTTCGTTTTGTGACGTTTCTTCTGTCGTCTTTGTCAGGCTTGCAAATGTCCTGTGTTAACCTACCCCCGTCCTGGCAGTTCAACAGCCGGTGTGTGTGTGTGTGTGTGTGCGTGCGTGCGTGTGTGTTTGTGTTTTAGAGAGAGAGAGAGAGAGAGAGAGAGAGAGAGAGAGAGAGAGAGGGGGGGGTTCGGGTGCAAAGGAGGACAACAGATTCATTCGGAGGCTGAAGAGTGGAAGAATTCAAAAAATTCTTCTTACTGAAAGCATTCATGTATTTCAGTTTTACATGGGAGCTGCAAATCAAAGCTACATATTATTTTATAGAAATCTATCAATCGTTTGTTCTCGTTTGTTGAAGACTGAATGATTGAAATAATTTGTGTTAGGTCTAAAAAAAAAAAAGAAAAAAAGAAGAAGACAAGGTCTTAGGAAAAAAAGAGCGCCGTTATCTGACGAAAAGGCTTCTTGCTTGTAACCAGTTGAATATGGATTAGTGAACCAATAACGGTATTTCTTAGTTTCAAGCGTACTGTCGACAACCGTACGGGTTGTTTGTTTGTTTGTTTGCTTAACGCCCAGTCCCCCACGAAGGGCCATATCAGGGCGGTGCTGCTTTGACATTTAACGTGCGCCACACACAAGACAGAAGTCGCAGCACAGGCTTCATGTCTCACCCAGTCACATTATTCTGACACCGGACCAATTAGTCCTAGCACTAACCCCATAATGCCAGACGCCAGGCGGAGCAGCCACTAGATTGCCAATTTTAAAGTCTAAGGTATGACCCGGCCGAGGTTCGAACACACGACCTCCCGCTCACTGGGCGGACGCCTTACCACTAGGCCACCGTGTTGCGGTGTCGACAACGTAAGTAAAACCAGTTAGAGAAATATTTAAATCGTCAGGAAGTCATGTTATACCTGAACATATCTACTCAGATGTAGATACCCTCTGTGACGTCTAACTAAAAGAATGTTCATGCAGTCCTCAAGAAGGGCACGAATATATCACTTACTATGCACATACACTTCACACTCTTTCATACGCCAAAATAGTCCCCGCTTTTTTATTTTGTCGAGGCAAAACGTTATTGACTGCGTTTTATTGGGAACATTTTTCCTGCCGCTAACACACGTGTGGTCTGTATACACTTTAGATTTGAACGGGAAAATTATTGAAGCGTTTTTATTCTCCCGCAAGATGCATCAGCCCTGACTTTACGACCCACGGGTAGAGACCACCTTTGAGGGCCCCCCGACAGACACTGTTTACCGAGGTTAAACGTCATTGTGGTGTCAGTAAATATCTGCAAACCATAACATTCCTCGGCGTTCATTGGCCGTGCGAGAGTGTTACAACAAATATATGCAATGTCTTGGTCGCTCATATACGATATATTGAATATTTGTTTACGCATGGCTTAGCTGGT
>NC_090246.1:66810589-66825589 GCF_037325665.1 Littorina saxatilis | reverse complement strand
AGAAACAACAAGAAACAAATGGTTAAATATTTTCACGCCTGGCTTTATTCGTGTGTGGCTTGGTTTTTCCGTTATCAACATTCCTGTCCAATGAGTGATCTTTTAACACCATTCTGTAATAACGCTCTATTTTGTGCAATGCAACGACGACACTGCGAGAAAACAGCCAATAAATCTAACAACGCCGAACAACAGGACCATACTTCATGCACCAGAATCAACTCCTCAAAAACGAGGAGGAATTTACAGGGACTGTCGCAGCATCAAAACCTTTCACCCCACTCTGTCAAAATGGTAAAAACGAACAGGGCAGAGGTACTGTATCATGGTCCTTTAGTCCCCTCCTTTCCCCCGCCTGCTCTATCATACCTCATAGTGCAGTGGAACCCCCCCTTTAACGACCTTCCAATTTAAGACCTCCCATAAAAAGACCACCGCAACACGGTGGCCTAGTGGTAAGGCGTCCGCCCAGTGAGCGGGAGGTCGTGGGTTCGAACCCCGGCCGGGTCATACCTAAAGACTTTAAAATTGGCAATCTAGTGGCTGCTCCGCCGTCTGGCATTATGGGGTTAGTGCTAGGACTGGTTGGTCCGGTGTCAGAATAATGTGACTGGGTGAGACATGAAGCCTGTGCTGCGACTTCTGTCTTGTGTGTGGCGCACGTTAAATGTCAAAGCAGCACCGCCCTGATATGCCCCTTCGTGGTCGGCTGGGCGTTAAGCAAACAAACAAACAAAATAACCTACACTATAAAACTCCCACCTTTAAAAGACCCGATCGTCTCAGATATTCAGAGGTATTTAAAGGGAGGTTCCGCTGTACTGAGAAATATCCCTCCCTCGCCTGGCTGTGTGGTACATCTGGGCATGTTAAGTGAGTGTGAGAGTTCCCAATAATGTTTCCTGGAGTCCACCAACAATGTTTCCTGCTCATAAAGAGTTTAATTGACGGCGGTGAACGGTCCCCTTGGGGTAAAGGCAGTAAAGGCAAGGACGGCTGTGACAACCCAGTGATGAAAGGATCCCACGTGGTGAAACAACTCACGCGTTAGATTTGAACCCCGGGAAGTCCGGCTATGGCCCTTTTTGACCACACACACACGTCGAACATACTCATACCCACCCACGCACACACCCACGCACGCACGCACGCACACATATGCCATCGCACACACACACACACACACACACACACACACACACACACACACACACACACACACACACACACACACATCTACGATTAATGTTATCAAGATATCATCGTAACGACTAAAATTCCTATAACTGCTTCCGCCGAGACGACCAAAGTCCCACCTTTCGGCGGTGTTTTCAAAGTCAACTCAACAGGAAGCCAACGTGTCGAAACAAGGCGTGTAACTGGTCACAGTTTATATCCTATTGTAACTTAAAGCGCGATTTAACAGCCCCCCAATATGCTCAAATACACCGCACCGAGCGAACAGGCCTTAACTTTTACTGGGATGGAGAGAATGGTGAAGCAAAATTTGATGGGTACGATAAAATACAGACAGGTGGAGGGGAAGTTAGGAGTGACACGGAACACCCAGAAGAGCTTAATTGTTCAACCGCAAAAATGGTGGCCCGGGCCGGACCAGGATGCATCAGACAAAAGATCGCACCATCACGGAATCGTAAATCGAAATTCAGAAGTCTAGCCACTGCGATAAAAGGTGTGTACATAAAAACACCGAAACGTGAAGAAATACACAATAGGTCTTTGTTCATTAGCAGAACCATTTTCTTGGGTTCTCTTTTTCTTTTTCTCTCCCAGATGGTGCCCAGGTCTGCTCACTGTTGTACTCTCAAACCGGTCACAGGTATTCGCCGACGTATTACTGCCGTCCAGACTTTGACTCAGTCGACTGACCAAGTACCTATACTTCATTGATTAAATTTCACTCAGGATAAGGGACCTTTTCCTTGTTACCTTAGAAGTAAGCGTAAAAACCGAAAAGTCTCATCCGGTGTCACGATTTCATCTTTCGCCTGTGTACATATTTCCCCCTCGATATTTACTCGAGACTGAAATGTTGTTTCCTGGTAAAATTAAGAAGTGAAATTATTTATGGACGAAAAGCATGTCAGTTTCTTGCATGTGAAGAAAATTGGTGGTGAAATTTAATATAGAGTTCACTCCCAAAATCGAATTCTTCGAAAACGTGTACCGAGTGGTTACGTCCCTTGAGTAAGAAGGGAAACATTTTAGGATGAATCAAATTTCTAAGTTAAATAAAAATAATTGGTTGGACAAATTTGGCCCCATGAATGTAAGGTACACAAGGTCGCTCATCAGTACTATCGAAGGGTGTTTTTTTGTTCAGTGTAGAGTTTATACTGGATCAACGAGGCCGAGAATCGAAATATCAACACGGCGAAAGATGAAAACGTCACACCGGGCGTGTTCAGCTAATAACTGCACCGTGTAATATTGTTACTATTTTACCCATGTGTGTGTCGTTGTTATTCTGTTGTGTGTGTGTGTGTGTGTGTGTGGTTTTTTTTCAAAACAGTCAAAAGAGTCTTCAAGAGTACAGAGCACCGTATTGAACAAGAGTCACCATTGAACTTTTGTATTTTGAAACTTTTGAAACTCATGCACGTAACTTATACAAGTACAGTCGAACCTGCCCTTGCGACTACCTCGTCAGAACAACCCTCTGCCTATTATCCAAAAATATCCTCCCCCTACATTATTGATCACCTCAATTATTCAATAACAAATACCTTTCTCTAAGGAACACAATTGGTTGAGCCTTTTGGTGGTCGATTTAGACATGTTCGGCTGTACCACTTACAAGTTAAGTGTCTGAAACAGCATGTATTAATTTTTCAAGCAAAACAGATAGTTTTCAGTTACCACGGAGCCATCACAGAACTACCCCAACTAACGTTTTCAAAGGACCTATTATATGTAAATAACGCTGTCTACACCACTAATTTCAACACCATGTCATTGTCGCCGGCCGGTCCTCTTTTACCGATCCCACAACACGAGTGACCAAGACACCCTAAGGTGTTGGCAGAAAGGAGGGGGAGGGCAATGAAGATGCTAATACGTAGAGGTTACATGCCGAGTCTCAGTGATTATTAAAAATAATGGTCGAAGTTAACGGATCATGTTTATTTGTTTGTTGCTGGGTGTTTATCGAAAATTATTCCCCCCTCTGCTTCTTTACCTCTGTAAACTTGTAGAGCTAGTTATTTTTCGATAATGACCCAGCAACCAAACAAATAACGAGCCGGCAACAGCCTGAATCCTCGATTGTGCAATGGGTTGAGAAGCTGTTCTGTTTCGGAACTACTTTTGCGACTGAAAAGTTCCGAACGCTCTAATGTACGAAGTATACATCTCTGGAGCAAACAATACAAACATACCGCATTTAAATTAACAACTACAGGCCTGAACACATGAATCTCCATATAAAATCCATGAGTTCAGTTGTTTTCTGAATCTAGATCTGCCGTGCACAAACCGGTTCATCACAAGCAAATTCCCAAGGCAAGTAACTCATACTTTGTCTAGCGACAAGAGTAGTTCCCCTTCTTTTCACTCAGTTTCTTCGATAACACTGACTGCAATCCGACGGTCAGTTTTCAACAATATTTCATTTTATAAACAAATCACACGCAACCAAATGCACACATCTCATCAATTTAAACAACATAAAGCGGTTTCATACACTATTTTCCCCAGAAAACTGAACTTCAAACAGTAATTAACGTTGGAACACGGGTGCAAATGTTCGTCTGCTAGTCCCATTTGACGAAAGAACATTATCCTAAGCGATACTAAAACATAAACAGAACACACAATATCTGCCTTTACCGCCACAGCAGAATAACAGCATATCTGTGTACTTGATTTTAGTCCAAAACAGGGAAACTGACAAGAAGTGTTAACAGAATGGAATGATTTGCACGGAACTATACATCCGCGCATTAATCGATCGCTTGCGCATGGTTGACTGGTTGAGTGATTCGGATTCGATCAAACTTTCGCACAAAAACTCCTGTTTTCTTTGAATAACTGAAGAAAGGAGGAATAAAGAGGTTACACACCTCGTCTCAGTGATTATTAAAAATGATGATCTCAGTTCGCCAACTTCGACCATTATTTTTAATAATCACTGAGACTCGGCATGTAACCTCTACATAACTAGCTCTACAAGTTTACAGAGGTAAAGAAGCAGAGGGGGGAATAAATGGGGCTTACGTGGCCGGTGGCTATCAAAGCTGACCACAGAATGTAAGGGGGGCAAAATGCGCAATTGTGGGATGGGATAATGATGTCCTGTCCAGACATCTTAACGGTGCTTTGGTCAGGTCGGTGTTGGGAAGGAGTGCCACAGGTAAGTGCAGTAGCTGAACTTAATAATAACGAAAGCTTATAATAGCGTGAACCACAGTAATCTATGCTCTCCGCGCTTTACATATTAACTATGAATAAAAACATATTATTTGAACATAAAATACATAGACATTGCAAAATAACGTAACAATAAACGGAAATGTACGGAACGCTGGATTAGATGTTGTGAGGGTGCAAGAAAGAAAACTCAACAATAACAGACCAAAATGAATCAATGAATGAATCAATGAATGAATGAGTGCAGTATAATACAACGAGAAATGCAAAGGAGGAATATGCAGAAAACGGAGAAAAAAGAATGGAAGGAAGTACTTCACGAAACCAGACAGATAGATAGACAGACAGATACAGAAATAGACAGGGGGAGAGACGAGAGAGAGAGAGAGAGAGAGAGAGAGAGAGAGAGAGAGAGAGAGAGAGAGAGAGAGAGAGAGAGAGAGAGAGAGAGAGAGAGAGAGAGGGAGAGAGAGAAAATAATAAATGGAAACGTTTTTCAAGTGTTAAACTTCATAACACCCTTCCCCCTTTCTACCTGTATTTACACAGTTTGTCAGTTCCAGACAACGGCACACATTGCTCGTAACCCCCCCCCCCCCCCCCCATCCTCATGCACCCACCTTCATTACTCCCAATCCCATCCTCACCTCCAAGAAACAAAATAACACAGACACAAACAAAAACAAACAACAACAAAACACAAGTGACGCTCAACACCTTTGAGCTTTTGATAAAACCAGCGCACGGGAACAACGTAGCTTCCAGACATCCTCGTCGCCAATAGTGCGTTAGCCTCATAAATTTCCAGAACGACCACCGGCTGATTCAAGAAAAGCAAAAACAAGACAAGACAATGAAGTGAGAGACAGACTGGTGATGGCTCCAACAGAGCAAGGCACCAACATAAAACACACCATGCAGTCGATTCTTTGACACTTGCAGGCAACGCCTCAAAGTCTGGTTTGGGGGGGGGGGGGGGGGAGAGAAAAAGTTTGCCTAGAATGAACCACGTGAGCGATAGAGATTGCTAAATGAGATCAGAGGGGGGGGGGGGGGGGGATGGCGTAATTCGGCATACACTGATGTGCCTTGCGCGCTTTGCTGGGGCTGGGTCACAGTCGTCACGAATGAAAAAGGTTTTACATGCGGTTTATTTATTCATTATCCATTTCATCTCTTGAGAACCACCAGTTGTACCACCGTGCGTGTATGTCCAATTCTACATATTCTGTACCATCACGTCCGTAAAAATTAATGGTGGTTCAAGGTATCTTTCACGAATGTGGATTCCCAGAAAGTAGCAAGGAATGTCAAAACTAAGAATCTTTCTTTCTTTTCTTTCTTTCTTTCCTTCTTTCTTTTTGTCTTACTTTCTTTCTTTCTGTCTTCCTAGCTTTCTTTCTGTTTTGCTTCTTCAAAAAACGTGGAGGTTAGTTAGTTAGTTAGCTGTTGCTTTTCGGGTCCAGCGGACCATAATAGGCCAAATCAGGACCCCAACGTGGAGGTGTTTTGCTTCCTTTTAATCTTTGGATAGACTATGACGTACGATACATGTACGTACTTCTACGAACATTAAAGCACTGAGTCTCAGTTTATCCCTAATGACTCAATGTACAGCTAAATGTTAAGTTATCTTTATCAAAGATGGAGCACACAATGGAGCATTTAAATGCCAAAGGCCTCTTATCATTTTGCATGTCGAAGCAAAATTTAATCTTTCAAGAATCAACATGAAGCGTCAGCTAACGTCCTCGTTGGAACATTGGAGACTCTACCATTATTTTCTGTTATCTTAGGATGACCCTCCAAGTCCATTAAGGCTTTACATGGTAAAGAGCCAACCTCCCATTATTCGAAGGAGCCCATTAGAATCCGAAAACCCCAAAGAACGAGAACTGAATACGCCATGTAGCACACACAAAAAAACAGACGCATTATTGGGGGGAAGAACAGACCCACGTCCTTCGAGGTTAGGACAAAACTATGACACTGAATATTCGTGTTTTCTTGGATGGCGAAGGAATCTCTGTCAAGAAAATCCTCTCAAAGCTCAGATTGAATCATTTTCTTCTTCTTCTTCTGCGTTCGTGGGCTGAAACTCCCACGTACACTGGGTTTTTTTTTTGCACGAGTGGAATTTTACGTGTATGACCGTTTTTTACCCCGCCATTTAGGCAGCCATACGCCGTTTTCGGAGGAAGCATGCTGGGTATTTTCGTGTTTCTATAACCCACCGAACTCTGACATGGATTACAGGATCTTTTTCGTGCGCACTTGGTCTTGTGCTTGCGTGTACACACGGGGGTGTTCGGACAACGAGGAGAGTCTGCACACAAAGTTGACTCTGAGAAATAAATCTCTCGCCGAACGTGGGGACGAACTCACGCTGACAGCGGCCAACTGGATACAAATCCAGCGCGCTACCGACTGAGCTACATCCCCGCCCTAGATTGAATCATCTGTACTGAAGCTTCATTTCTCTGTGATAGCGTAACAAGGAAAGTATTCGCTTCAGCTTCGTTGGGAATTGAGAAAAACCTGCACTGGACTGGTGCTATCATTGCTTTTTGTGTGCTTTTTTGCATATCATGAGAATCTGTACCACTGGCCCTACTCGCTGGAAGGAATGTCACTGAATTGTTTGTAGCACATCGTGGGAATCTGTACCACTGACGTTTGAAGGAAGACAAGGTTCGCCCCCTAGCCTAGCTCTGACGTGGACGCTGAGGGAGCAGCCTGCTCCCAAAGGATTAACCCCGCCGTTTGCACAACCCTAACAGGAGCCGCAGAGGGGGAGAAAGGAGGAGCAGCATCCTCCCTTGACAGCGTAGAAGATTCCTGCACGTTGCTACTGAGTTAATTTCAAATGTCAACATAGGATTCACTGAGGGAACGACCAGGGACAAGATGTCTTCTTAAACGGATGCTCCTCTGTTGGCCGTCGTCATATCCTTTGTTACATCCGCATGCTTGTTTGTACACAGTGCGAGCCTTGCTCGAAGGATACACTAGTTGTCTTCGTACGACAAGCGCGGACTGCGTGAAGGAATTGGTTAGCACGACTAAACTGATGTTTTGTGCGTTGTGGAATTAGAGTTTGAAAAAAATCGGTGTTTGGCCAAGGTTATGGGTGTCATCGTCGCAGACGCGTTGGGCGGGCTGAGTTTGAAAGAGTAATCCTGTCTAAGAATAATAAACCCTCCCTGGTATGCAATGAGCATGGTTCTGCTTACACCGAGATGTTCGGAAAGTATGTGAGTGTGTAACATGGTGTTAGGGGTCTTAGACATACAAAGAGGATTGCGTTGAACAGGGCAGAAGAATGAGGAAAAGTGTTCATGTGATTGCATGTATCCTTTGCTTATAGAACTAGACTGAAATACTAAAACTGCCTAGGGAGAGGTACCAACGATAACACAGATTTCTGCACTATTCAAGACAATTGAGGGACATATCAGACGGCAATTTACCGATAACAAAAAAGTGTGTGTATAGCCTACATGCACATTTACTCAAATGTGTAATGCTCATGAAGCAGGTATTATGTTAAGATGTAAATTCGTTTAATGTATCCCTTAAAACAAATCGGGCTGGGGTGCAAGACGAAAGTGGTATGAAAGGTGAGATAAAACCTGCAAGCTCTGTAGGAACGTTTTTAAAAAGATAAAAAGACACCAATATCTAAAAATGAATTCACCACACCTAACCCACCCACACCAAAAGAGACAACCAAAAAACAAACAAAAAAGAGAAGAAAAAAGCAAAAATTAAGAGAAACCCCGGACTCAGCAAGTAAACTATCGTTTCATTTAAAAAGTGTACAATAAAATATGCTGACCTCTTTGGAGGATCTTCCCAAAGACAGACCCTCCGTGTCCGTCCCAGTATGTGGGACAGTTCCACCGACGGTTCCTGAACTGGAACTTGCACTCGTCTGTGGCCATTCTGGCTCCCTTGGCAACGGCGATGATGGAACCCGGATTTCTCGTGATCAACTTCCGCTGCCGCTTCGTGAGCGGAAGTAGTCTGGGATTGTTAAACAGCTGCGTGACTGAGGTGCGCAGATCGTTCGTTCTTTCTCCCATATTGGCAAGCGTCCTGAAAAAAGACAATAATGACAATTACTGTATATTGAGATTGAAGTCAAATGTGATAGGCTGACTATGATGATAAATGTTTTGTTATGCCCTCACGGAAAAAACCATTGGGGGCATGTTTCCGAGAGGCTGACTGTTTATTTGATTGTTTGTCTGGTTAGTTGGTTAGTTGGGTTGTTTGTTGGTGTGGTGGAAGTGTTGGTGGTATAGGTGGTTGGTTTGTGTTTATGCTTATTGTTTTGACTTTTTTATGTATTAAGAGATGGATCAATTATTTCTTTCTTACAGGAACAAACTAAAGATGACCTTTTTTCAACAACTCTATGTATTTTTTAATTGTGACATGTGTAACGGAATCTGTGTTCTTGTCTTCAGATGTTTATTTTTTATCATTATGCTATGAAATGGAGGTTTGTTTGTGTGTGTGTGTGTGTGTGAGTGTGTGTGTGTGTGTGTGTGTGTGTGTGTGTGTGTGTGTGTGTGTATGTATGTGTGTGTGTGTGTGTGTGCGTGTGTGTGCGTGTGTGTGCGTGTGTATGTGTGTGTGTGTGTGTGTGTGTGTGTGTGTGTGTGTGTGTGTGTGTGTGTGTGTGTGTGTGTTTGTTTGCAACGTAATTGGAGGTTTCTTTCCTGTTCTCTCTCATTCTTTCTTTGTCTTTGCCACACTTCTACCGATTACCAGTGAGTATAAAACACACACACACACACACACACACACACACACACACACACACACACACACACACACACACAAGAAACCCAACTTATCACATTTTACCTTCGCTTTGATGTCATGGTTGACTTGCAACCTTGAATTTGATTAAGGTGATCTGCGTTATTCGCCCGTAAGTACCAATCTGTCCTGACTGCCCCTTGCACCTCTTGTATTCAGGTACATTCATCTAAATGTGGTCAGGAAATTGAAATTACAAAAACGGACCAGAGTACCAAAAGTTTGGAGTGGAAAAAATGATGTCATTGAAAGAGAGATGACACAAAGAAAAAGAACACTCATTATTAACTCAAAATAAGTAAGTAAAAAATGTGACCCTCCACCACGAAATGAGTCCCATGTCATCTCGCGCGGTTCTGCGCTAGGCTTAATATAAGTCCGGGGAGTGTCTGGTAACAGTGTGAGGGTCACCTCAGTCACAGGCTTATAACTCAAACAGTTTCCGCTCTTTTCTAAAACGGTTTTCCCCACTGGGTAGAGCATAAAAAACTCTTTAGGAAAATGTAAAAATATGAAAATCATGCAAAGGTGAGATGCGACTCATTCCGTGGTGGAGGGTCACAAATACGAGGGGGGAAATCCTTTGAAACCGAAAGTTTTTGCATATTGCCATAACAGTTAAATGAAGAGAAAACAAGATCTATGAGTGTGACCAAAAACAAGACAATTATTCGGATTTTGACGCTGAATTGTCAAATCCTCAAACTTGTGTTTGTACTACTATTTTAATAATTAAACTGAAAGATTATGGAACTTGATGGACAGATATTCTGACCAGAGCCAAGTAAGTACACATTTTTTAATCAAATTTAACCAAGTGGGCTTTCCCAGACTTGAAGGGTAACTAGGTCCCACCAGATCACAAGCCAGCATTAATCTCCCCTGATTAAGTTAACTCCCCTTGACATCAAATCACCGTTGAACGGGACGTCTATTACGGCCCTTTATCGCTTGTCTCAAATTAAGGCACAGTATAGATGTCTGCGGAAAAGCTTTCGCGCAAGTTTGACATTTTTCTCACGCTGTTGTGAATGGCCTACAGACTTTACCTCTAGCTTTAACATGGCGAGTTTCAATGCGCTGTGCTGTAGAATTGATAATGCCGAACTCGTGTATGACGAAAGCAGAGGTTTGGACTTTTGTCAAAAGTTACACATTGATTTATATGATCAGTATTGTCGGTGACTGTATTAACAGGTATATCTAATAATTATAAATTCATTTGATCGAAGTAAAGCAGACTGTACAAAAAAACAAACGTATGAACGATCGAACACTCCTGGTAAAACACGCAATCGTACGCTCTCTCTCTCTCTCTCTCTCTCTCTCTCTCTCTCTCTCTCTCTCTCTCCCTCTCTCTCTATTCTCTCTCTCTCTTTCTCTCTCTCTCTCTTTCTCTCTCTCTCTCTCTCTCTCTCTCTCTCTCTCTCTCTCTCTCTCCCTCTCTCTCTCTCTCTCTCTCTCTCTCTCTCTCTCTCTCTCTCTCTCTCTCCCATTTCTCTCTCTTACACACACACACACACACACACACCACACGCCCACAGTCCCCCACACACCCATCCCCCCACACACGCACACAAACATACACACACAGTCTCTCTCTCGCACACACACACACACACACACACACACACACACACACACACACACACATCCACACACACACACAAAATATGTTTAAAAATCAATCATGGTCAACATTCAGTCAGATGCTAGTTATGATGAATGACTTATCGAAATAATTACAATAGGAACCGTTAAAAACGTTTTAAATGTGCATTTAAAGGTTCTTTCAGCTAACTAAAAATGGAATTTTTGAATGGTCTCTAGATAGTGGGATACCTATTTAACACAAAGAAGGAGACAAAGAGAGAGGGGTAGAGGTGAGTAAGAGAGAGCGAGGGTGAGAGCGAAGGCGAGAGCAAGAGAGAGAGAGAGAGGGTGTGTGTGTGTGTGTGTGTGTGTGTGTGTGTATGTGTGGGTGTTTGTATTTCTATCTATGTGACTTCGTCGCGATATAACCTTCGTGGTTGAAAACGACGTTAAACACCAAATAAAGAAAGAAAGAAAGAAAGATCTATGTGACTGTGTGTCTATGGCTGTGTGTGTGTATGGAGGGCGGGGGGAGGGGGGTAGTGCACGAGCATGCTTGTGTGCGTGCATATCTGTCTGTCTGTCTGTCTGTCTGTCTGTCTGTCTGTCTGTCTTCTTTATGTGTCTTCAAGTGTATTTGTGTATTTTCGGATGGAGGAGGGGTGGAGGGATTGGGATGGGGTTGTAGGTGTTGGTGTGGAAAAAACACTGTCTGTATGCGTGTGTGTGTGTTAACGTGTGTGTGTTAACGTGTGTGTGTGTTAACGTGTCCGTGTTGGTGTGGGAAAAATACTGTGCGGCTGTGAGCAGATGGGAGGAGTTAGGAGTATGTAGCTGTTGGTTTTTACATTTAGTCAAGTTTTGACTAAATGTTTTAACATAGAGGGGGGAATCGAGACGAGGGTCGTGGTGTATGTGTGTGTGTGTGTGTGTGTGTGTGTGTGTGTGTGTGTGTGTGTGTGTGTGTGTGTGTGTGTGTGTGTGTGTGTGTGTGTGTGTGTGTGTGTGTGTGTGTGTGTGTGTGTGTAGAGCGATTCAGAGTAAACTACTGGACCGATCTTTACTGTGAAATTTGACATGAGAGTTCCTTGGTATAATATCCCCAGACTTTTTTTTTCATTTTTTTGGTAAATGTCTTTAATGACGTCATATCCGGCATTTTGTAAAAGTTGGGGCGGCACTGTCACACTTTTATTTTTCAATCAAATTGATTGAAATTCTGGCGAAGCAATCTTCGACAAAGGCTGGACTTTGGTATTGTATTTCTGCTTGGAGGCTTAAAAATTACTTAATGACGTTGGTCATTAAAAATCTGAAAATTGTAATTAAAATTATTATTTTATAAAACGATCCAAAATTACGTTTATCGTATTTTTCATCATTTTCTGATTCCAAAAACATATAAATATGTTATACTCGGATTAAAAACAAGCTCTGTAAATTATAAATATAAAGATCATGATTAAAATTGAATTTCCGAAATCGATTTAAAAACAATTTCCTCTTATTCCTTGTCCGTTCCTGATTCCAAAAACATATAGATATGATATGTTTGGATTAAAAACACGTTCAGACAGTTAAAAAGAATAGAGATATAGAAAAGCGTGCTATCCTCCTCAGCGCAACCGCTACCGCGCTTTTCTGGATTGTTAATTTCACTGCCTTTGCCACGAGCGGTGGACAGACGATGCTACGAGTGTACGGTCTTGCGGAAAAAATGCAATGCGTTCAGTTTCATTCTGTGAGTTCGACTGAGCTTGAAAAAATGTTGTATTTTCGCCTTACGCGACTTGTTATATCCATCAAACTGTTGAGAAACGGGAATGATGAAAATAAATTCAAAGGTCAAGAGGTGCAGAAGTGAAACTATTTGCACTAAAAAAAAGGCGATATATTTTATCTTTAGATCATTCCACTTGACACGGTTGCATACTTGATTTGAATCTCTTGTACTCAGGAAAGGAGCACAACTTCAAAGAACTATTTCTTTTGATAAGGGACTCTGGGGCCAACGTTACGCTTAGCATTTGATTTGACCGGCTATGCCTTGGGCACGCGTGTTTTTTTAGTGTTTATTTTAGATTATCTCTTCATCTGTAATCATTAAAAGTAGTACCAGAAATGGTCGAAGAAATTGTTATCTTTGTCTTTCTTTCCACCTTTTATTATTGTTTTATTGGCATGCATCATTAACATATTTTTTGCATCCCTGAATAACCCTCGTGGGTTCACCAGGAAAGAAATAGAAAAAAAGAAATAAAAAACCAAACCGGAAAGGTTGGTTTATTGAACTTTTAATCATTTTGCAAACGAAACATCATGATTTGTCTGTTTTGTATTTTATTCGTCGAATTCACAATCGACAGATCGAATTTTCTAGGGAATGAGCATGTTTTTTTCTTGAAACATCATAAAACTGACAAATAGAAACTATTATTATTTGTTTATTGTTATTATTACCCAAACCCTTCCAGAACACTGAATATACCGGGGCTTGTCATAGGGTACCGAAGCACAGAGGTCACCATGCTCAACATCGTATGATAACAGATACATTGTACTTTTTGGTTCTCAAAACCTTTGTTTTATTTTTTATTTTTTGTGTGAAAATGTGCATAATTGATTTGTTGAATATTGTACTTATACAGGCGTGGCACTGAAGAATTGAACAAAGGAAGAAGATCAAAACAAAGTAACAACCATGTTTGTGTTTTCATTTATGTCGGTGTTTATTTTAGAACGCAGAACACCCACAGACAAAAAAAAGTTAAAGTTCAAAGTAGACAGACAAGTCAGCAAGCTGCATTTTTGAGGAAATGATTAGTTGTCAAGTAAACCTTGCGTGGCGATAATACCTGCTTTATATTACATTTCTTTTTCTTTTTTCTAAACAAAGCTATACGTGAAATATCCTTTAAAAATCCCAGTTTATACTCTTCTCAACAGAAACGATACATTCCAGTGGTACATATAAATACAATTACCAGGTACTAAAAGAACTATTGCAATTACGATGATAATCGTGTTTCTTCTTCTGTTTCTTCAGCGTTCGATTTTACACATCTGATCATGTTTCAACTCGTACGCTCTTTGCTTAGTTCAATTCATAGTTATTTCCCTTTCAGGAACCAATTTCACACTACAAAAAAGCTCTTATTTAACAGATCGTAAGTTGTTTTTGGTGTGATCAATCGACAACAAGTAGCACAACCTGGCCAGGACGATGTTATGAAAGAAAAAGTCGTCACAGAAATGATTATTGTGGCTAAAAGCAGATTTTCTCTTTCGGATAAGACATGCAAGTATTAAAACCAATGCATAGAATAAATGTTCAAATTACTTCTTAATTAACGAACTAATTACCTAAAGACAGTAACCAGATTAAGGGGATTTCTCTTTGTTGTGTTTGTGTTTTGGTTTAGATATTCTTTGTGTGATTCTCTGTGTGTTTGTATGTGTGTAAGTGTGTGTTAGTGTGTGTGTGTGTCAGTGTGTGTGTCAGTGTGTGTGTGTGTGTGTGTGTGTGTGTGTGTGTGTGTGTGTGTGTGTGTGTGTGTGTGTGTGTGTGTGTGTTTTCGTGTGTTGTTGTTGCTGTTGTGTGTGTGTGTTTGCGTGTGTGGGGGGGGGGGTGCGTGTGCGTGTGTGTGTGTCTGTGTGTGTCTGTGTGTGTCTGTGTGTGTCTGTGTGTGTGTGGGGGGGTGCGTGTCACTTCTGTTAACGCAATACAAACGGCCAATTCTCAACGGATCCTTCCGAAAATGTGTGTGTTTTGTTCATGCCTCTCCTGATCAGGTTACGCTACAATTTAAGTCAGGATCCGTTGAGTATAAGTAGCAAATATTGACCAAGTAAGTCGATCATCAGCGACACATGTCAGCGTTACGTTTTATACTTCACTTCTATGGTCACTCACTTCGCCAACTTTGATTTGTGATCTAAAATGGTTGGGCATCAATATGATGACTTTTTTTGTAATATTCATTTTCTGTTTTTCAATATCAAAGCATTGGCAATGACTTCTGTCAATATTTCAGGCATAGAACGCACAATATAAGACATGTGTTTTTAAAAGTGTTGTCACTTACGTTTCATTTCAACAATTAAAATATCCCACAGTGCTTCTACCATAATACACCGGCAAAAAGGGTTTTGTCGTTCTCGTCGTTGTCTTTGCGGTTGTTGTCGTCA
>NC_090246.1:66803089-66808089 GCF_037325665.1 Littorina saxatilis | reverse complement strand
TACGGTACTTATTGACACACAATAAAAGGAAAAATACATAAAAATAAAAATAGTTGTCACAGCAAAAGTCTCAATCAGACTCCAACTGATCGACAACTTGTCATACACATGCACACACTAACGCGACCGTAATGTTAAAAAAAGATTATTTTTGACAAACAGCTCGTTATCGCGCCTCCATCAGATGTGCCTTCCGATTGGAAAGTGCTGGAAAAGCCGGTAAGCCTTCGGAGGTTGGTGTTCTGAGGCGCCCGAGGTCCTCCCAGCTTTGTCCTTGTTTGCCAGGACACGAGCCTGTCGTTCTGTCCCGTCCTCCACTGTCTTAGCTTGCTTGGTGAAGATGAGGCCTTGTTTAACTTGAGGCGGGACGTCACTTGTCTTGAAAACTCCGTCGTTTTTTCTTCTTTTTTTTTTTTGTCTTTCCTTTTTTTACCGACTCTACCTCTCCCCCACTCTCAGCTCTTAACTTTGCTTTTTATTTTCTCTCTCCCTCTCCCTCTTCCTCTCCCTCTGACTCGCACTCCCTTCCAGCCTTTTGTTCAAATCTTCGGCTGTGTGTGTGTTTTTAAACTACAATTTGCTGGTTGGATTAACTCCGTCAACACTCCTTGTTTGTCCTGAGTGTATCGGCGTTTAATTGCCAGGCATGTAGCGGCATATTTTAGATGCTGATCGTTATCTGCAACGAACGTAGGACTAGGAGAGTCGGTGTGAGATTCCCTTTTTTTCTCTTCTGCGTTATTCCGTTATAGTGCATAAAATATGGGTAGGTAAGTATATTTTAGATGCAGATCGTTATCTACCACGAACTTACTGAAAGATTCTGAAGGAGATTCCTTTTCTTCGGTCTATGCTGTAAAAATGCAGAGTAAAGGTAGGTAGGTAGGTATGTAGGTAGGTCCCAGAGTCGACGCGGTGCGAGGGGTGGAAGAAAACAATCTTATGAAATCCATAAAAGACACGTCGAGGTGTTGCTACTGGAGCACATCCAGGAGGGTACGGCAGCTGCGTTTGCACTCAGCTAACTCCTCAAACGACTTCACCATCATCATCACCACAAGGATAATCAAAGTCCTCATCGTCGTCGTTGCAAGATTCCGCTTATAACCGTTCTTCCGGAGAGGTCACCAAAAACGAACATCCCAACGTCGATAAAAAGCGAAAGTAGTTAGAAGATCAACCATCCCCCCGCCAACCACACATAAACACACTGCTTTCGTCTTCTTCTTCTTCTTCTTCTTCTTCTTCTTTTTCTTCTTCTCCTTCTTCTTCTTCTTCTTCTTCTTCTTCTTCTTCTTCTTCTTCTTCTTCTTCTTCTTCTTCTTCTTCTTCTTCTTCTTCTTCTTCTTCTTCTTCTTCTTCTTCTTCTTCTTCTTCTTCTTCTTCTTCTTCTTCTTCTTCTTCTTCTTCTTCTTCTTCTTCTTCTTCTTCTTCTTCTTCTTCTTCTTCTTCTTCTTCTTCTTCTTCTTCTTCTTCTTCTTCTTCTTCTTCTTCTTCTTCTTCTTCTTCTTCTTCTTCTTCTTCTTCTTCTTCTTCGTCTCACGCAGTGTTAATGGTGGTGGTTCGGCGCTGTCCAAGACTTATCAAACACGGGTATCGGCGACTTGTGCCCCGAAAGTCTGTCACCTCGAGAGGGGGGAGGGGGAAACGAGGGCAAGGTGGCGCAATTTCTCCCACTGGGGGGAGACCCTAAGCGCGATCTAGGACGTAGGCGCTAAGAATCTCATAAAGTTTCTGCGTCTCAAAGGCAACGAGAGTTAGGGGAAGTCAAAGCTACATGCTGGCTGGCCACTCACTTCCTCACCAATCTATCGACTGGTCTTTTAATTTGCCAGACGAGTAACAGAATCTGATTCAGAAGGAACACACACAAATATTCACTTGAGCTTATTGTTGTTGAAATCTCGCCAGTCTGGTTCTAGAGGTACAGGTTACTTTTGCATCGACAAAGCTCTCAATGGTCCTAATAGAACCCTGCATAAAAAGTGAAAAAATAAAGGAGCAGTCACCCGCCCCCACCCCAAACAAAAATAAATAAATAAATAAAGAATAAAAACACACACACAGTAAAACGTATTAATTAACCATTTAAAACATACATATTATTTCTTTATTTGAGGTTATTCCTGTACAATTTCTTCTTCAACTTCAAGCCACGTTTTGCCTGAGAACATATTCACATGATGTAAACGCATATGTTGTCGCAAATGTATACATATATAGATATATATATGCTGTCTAACATAGGGAATGCTTGCGTGAGCTCAAAATAACGTTTGAACCAGCCCTCCCAACGGTTGCTCCAGAGAAAAAGTTTGTGAGAGGTACCGTTTAGTGTCCACAAGCTCAAGTTCTTTAAAGAACAGTTTTCAAAAAAGTACAAAAAAGATCAATCTTCACAAAAAGCAGCAAGGTCTGAACTCGTGGTATATTTTCAAGTGGAAAGGTATGTTTGCACGTGCAAACGTCTAGTCTGGATCGATATGTGATACTTTAGACAAGGAGGAAAGTATTAAAAGTCTCTAAACTGCCAAGCAAACAAAGAAACAAAATATAATAAACAAACAAATATCCCAGTTTCCTAAATTCAACAATAACTACCCAACAACAAAAAAAGCGTACTGTATTACCTTAAACCTCACGTACACAAGAAGCGCACACACAGTCGTCGTTTACTGCCTCTTTAATTCCGTGTAACGGCCACTTTCCCAGGTAAAGCTATCTGTCCGAATACTAGTGACCAGTCTCATTTCGGCCTTCCCATTTGTCCTATCCACCGTTGAGCGCTGGTCAGTGGAAAACGGTGGACAATGCGATATCATCTGTCAGAAAATCTATGGCGTCTGTCAGACACCAGCGAAAGATTAGTCTGTCCGATGACTGATACGGTCGCATGTTCGACAAAATCCACTGGTTCATTTAACATGGTTCAAACTGGTTATATTATGTGACTCTTGTTGATTATATGCATGGAAATAATGTTTGATTGTGACGACTAGGTTTCACTGACACGGAAGTTGAATATAACGGTAAAAGTTCGTTGAAATATACAGTTATTTGTTATCGACAGCCCCTATCATCAATTCCTTTCACTGGTATAATATTAATGTTTGTCAAACCTTTTAATTAAACGCATACATTTTACTATCGTGTCTCTGAATTTCAACAAATTACTTTTCATGTGCAGGCTGGTTTTTTTTTACTTAGTTCATGTAATTGTCTCTGTTGGGGCATCCGATGCCTGTACTTTACACAGCAGCGATAAACAACCTGAGTACTTTAGGCATTATATTTGTTCTCTCTTATTCATTCTTTGTTTTGGGGGTGGGTGGGGTGGGGGGGGGGGTGGTTGGGTATGAAAAAGCGGAAGCATCAAGAACTATAATCATTTTTGTATTTGCATTGATTTGGGTGTTACATATAATTTGAGATTTAGGAACACTCGAAAACAAGTAAACATTTACATTTTTAGTAGTACTGAAAAATAACACTGTTATCCCCTGTAACGATTTTGCCCTTAGTACATCAATAAATATCTTCCCAATGTTACAAATACATGATTATTTTCAATACTAATGAAACAATCGTGATAGTATTTTTTTTCATTTTAACTTAATTAAGACCATATTTTATTTTTAAGGGCTCACAGTGTTTGATTTCTTAGCACAATCTTTTGCTCGATGCACTCTAAACATTTAAAAAAAATCATTATGTAGTCTATGCATACACGAAGACATTAAATTATTGCAAAACTTAAGTCTTGACTGATATACCATTTAGATACAAAGATTTTAGTTTTGGTGTTGTAAGCATGCACACAGTGCACATCTATTATCATATTAAAGTGTTTGCCAACAAAGCTCAGACACTCGTTCCTCTATAAATGTCCACTCATGGTATCTATCATGCTTTTGACAATGTCAAAAGCCAGGCCCTATGCAACATAAACCGAATCACTTTTCGCAGGGAGAACTCCACCCTTTAAGGTGATAGTCATTGGGCTCATACCCCGAGGGTGTGTCATCAGTCGATCATAAATTCCTCGGCCTTTTAGTCCCTATTAGTTAACTCATCCCTAACTGATTTCACCGACATGAATATTAACGCGGCCCTGATACATGTGTGTCGCCTACGAACGAAACAGGGCTGGTGAAACGCGCATACGTCCCCATCGCGACAATTTGGTCTGATGACAGGGCGTCATGTAATTATTGTTCCGGAATGAATGATGGACGACGCCTGGCTATTTATTTGTCGGGTGGATCTATCTATATACCCGATCTACCCGACCACTTCGTTCCACCTGACCCAACTAAGTGGTTTGGGCCATTTTGTTCGGTGTTTTCAGTTGCTCCTTTTTGGAAAGCTGTCGGTTGTTTCTTTCTCTTTGCTCCTTTTTTTGTTTACTTGTTCTTAGTATGTCCTGAGTTCCCTTTTCTCTCTTTTTCATGTTCCTTTTATTTATTTTCCAAGCACGCAAATCGTGTGTTTTGTATAATCTTTAATTTGTATGGCCAGTTTTATTTTTTCAGTCGGCATAATTTTGTTTTTATTCATTCTATTCTCCTTTTTTTCGGTTAATGTCTTAGGTGTCAGTCAGAGCATTGCACTCGTCCTGAAATATGTATTACCTGAGTAAGATATTGTTTTTATAATCGTACCCCCTTTCTGTTCTTATTAGCTTCTCGCCGGATATCTTCCGTTCTTATCCTCTCTCAAAACTGACCTTTAAAAACACATTCGGTACAACTAAGAAAGACAACACACTGATAACTCTACCAGTCGATGTAATATGGCAGATAAACTAGAAAAAGTAAAACACAATTTTGTTGAATAAGCTTACACTATTCTAATTACCACATTCATCAATCGATAGCTATGCATAATGTTGTCTCAAAACTGCAGCATACATGCAAAACAATATACAGATGTTTTCCTTTCCGACGATATTCAGAGACCGCGTTCACATCCTGTGCGCACACTTGATTCGTAGAATTCCA
>NC_090246.1:66782036-66802889 GCF_037325665.1 Littorina saxatilis | reverse complement strand
TTCTTCTTCTTCTTCTTCTTCTTCTTCTTCTTCTTCTTCTTCTTCTTCTTCTTCTTCTTCTTCTTCTCTTCTTCTTCTTCTTCTTCTTTGCATTATTGAATTTATCTTCCTCATCGCCAGCTTCATCAATACCGCCATCATCATGATCACTAGCAACAAGTCATGCAATCAATCTTCAAAGTGAAGGTGTCTTGATCATCGTTGACGCCTTTTAACCTCCCTCGCTCCAATCCCCCCCCCCCTCCAACCACCACCACCCCAACAACGCCATCCTCTCCTTGAAAACAAGTATTTAAATAAACGAATACAAAAACAAAAGAAAGGAAGAAAGACAGGAAGGAAGAAAGAAAAAAAGAATGACAATTGACAAAATAACCAAAACAAAAGTACCTATAACAAAAATCATTCCAATATAAACACACACACACAAATCAAAATTTAAACACAATATCCAGCAGGTTAAATGAGTGAAGCAAGACAAACAAAATAAACTCACCACCACTGAGTTCCCTTGAGGAACGCCTTGTTGCGGCCTTTCTTGTTGCTGGCACTGTTGGCCGCCAGAACCCCCACCCCGACAGGCACCATCGTCTCCATCACCATCACCGTCAGCAACAGCAACAGCAGCAACAACCACGGCGGATCTATGGGCATTTTAATCACACATCCACAAGGTTGTCCTCGCTCCCCGCCCACGTTGGGGGAGATCCAGACACAGTCATCTGCGAGATTTGTCAATCTTGCTTTCCTTCCTGTCGTTGCAGAACTTTGCAGATTTTTCACTTTTGTTTGGGTGCGAAATGCGTGCTTGGTGTACTGGGGTCGTCACATGTTTCTAGTTCTGTTTCTAGTTCTAAACACAGCTGGGTTTTTTCCTGGATTGATCACGAAGACAAGGTAGTTGAAGCACTGAGTTCTTTATGCAATTTGATGACCGGAAACGGTTTCTGCTGGCTTCCTCTGTGCTTATTTTTTGCTCTTCGTATGTCTTGTCCTCTCGTTTCAAAACGCATGCTCAGCGTGTTCTGTTCAAAAACAAAAGAAAGAACAAATAATACTATGTGGCATTTACCTCAGTCGACAACAGTCATTTTAGAATGACAAAAAATAATTGTCTACGGTACTTATTGACACACAATAAAAGGAAAAATACATAAAAATAAAAATAGTTGTCACAGCAAAAGTCTCAATCAGACTCCAACTGATCGACAACTTGTCATACACATGCACACACTAACGCGACCGTAATGTTAAAAAAAGATTATTTTTGACAAACAGCTCGTTATCGCGCCTCCATCAGATGTGCCTTCCGATTGGAAAGTGCTGGAAAAGCCGGTAAGCCTTCGGAGGTTGGTGTTCTGAGGTGCCCGAGGTCCTCCCAGCTTTGTCCTTGTTTGCCAGGACACGAGCCTGTCGTTCTGTCCCGTCCTCCACTGTCTTAGCTTGCTTGGTGAAGATGAGGCCTTGTTTAACTTGAGGCGGGACGTCACTTGTCTTGAAAACTCCGTCGTTTTTTCTTCTTTTTTTTTTTTGTCTTTCCTTTTTTTACCGACTCTACCTCTCCCCCACTCTCAGCTCTTAACTTTGCTTTTTATTTTCTCTCTCCCTCTCCCTCTTCCTCTCCCTCTGACTCGCACTCCCTTCCAGCCTTTTGTTCAAATCTTCGGCTGTGTGTGTGTTTTTAAACTACAATTTGCTGGTTGGATTAACTCCGTCAACACTCCTTGTTTGTCCTGAGTGTATCGGCGTTTAATTGCCAGGCATGTAGCGGCATATTTTAGATGCTGATCGTTATCTGCAACGAACGTAGGACTAGGAGAGTCGGTGTGAGATTCCCTTTTTTTCTCTTCTGCGTTATTCCGTTATAGTGCATAAAATATGGGTAGGTAAGTATATTTTAGATGCAGATCGTTATCTACCACGAACTTACTGAAAGATTCTGAAGGAGATTCCTTTTCTTCGGTCTATGCTGTAAAAATGCAGAGTAAAGGTAGGTAGGTAGGTATGTAGGTAGGTCCCAGAGTCGACGCGGTGCGAGGGGTGGAAGAAAACAATCTTATGAAATCCATAAAAGACACGTCGAGGTGTTGCTACTGGAGCACATCCAGGAGGGTACGGCAGCTGCGTTTGCACTCAGCTAACTCCTCAAACGACTTCACCATCATCATCACCACAAGGATAATCAAAGTCCTCATCGTCGTCGTTGCAAGATTCCGCTTATAACCGTTCTTCCGAAGAGGTCACCAAAAACGAACATCCCAACGTCGATAAAAAGCGAAAGTAGTTAGAAGATCAACCATCCCCCCGCCAACCACACATAAACACACTGCTTTCGTCTTCTTCTTCTTCTTCTTCTTCTTCTTCTTCTTCTTCTTCTTCTTCTTCTTCTTCTTCTTCTTCTTCTTCTTCTTCTTCTTCTTCTTCTTCTTCTTCTTCTTCTTCTTCTTCTTCTTCTTCTTCTTCTTCTTCTTCTTCTTCTTCTTCTTCTTCTTCTTCTTCTTCTTCTTCTTCTTCTTCTTCTTCTTCTTCTTCTTCTTCTTCTTCTTCTTCTTCTTCTTCTTCTCACGCAGTGTTAATGGTGGTGGTTCGGCGCTGTCCAAGACTTATCAAACCCGGGTATCGGCGACTTGTGCCCCGAAAGTCTGTCACCTCGAGAGGGGGGAGGGGGGAGGGGGAAACGAGGGCAAGGTGGCGCAATTTCTCCCACTGGGGGGAGACCCTAAGCGCGATCTAGGACGTAGGCGCTAAGAATCTCATAAAGTTTCTGCGTCTCAAAGGCAACGAGAGTTAGGGGAAGTCAAAGCTACATGCTGGCTGACCACTCACTTCCTCACCAATCTATCGACTGGTCTTTTAATTTGCCAGACGAGTAACAGAATCTGATTCAGAAGGAAAAAGAGACGATGTGACACACACACAAATATTCACTTGAGCTTATTGTTGTTGAAATCTCGCCAGTCTGGTTCTAGAGGTACAGGTTACTTTTGCATCGACAAAGCTCTCAATGGTCCTTATAGAACCCTGCATAAAAAGTGAAAAAATAAAGGAGCAGTCACCCGCCCCCACCCCAAACAAAAATAAATAAATAAATAAAGAATAAAAACACACACACAGTAAAACGTATTAATTAACCATTTAAAACATACATATTATTTCTTTATTTGAGGTTATACCTGTACAATTTCGTCTTCAACTTCAAGCCACGTTATGCCTGAGAACATATTCACATGATGTAAACGGATATGTTGTCGCAAATGTATACATATATAGATATATATATATATATATGCTGTCTAATATAGGGAATGCTTGCGTGAGCTCAAAATAACGTTTGAACCAGCCCTCCCAACGGTTGCTCCAGAAAAAATTTTTGTGAGAGGTACCGTTTAGTGTCCACAAGCTCAATTTCTTTAAAGAACAGTTTTCAAAAAAGTACAAAAAAATCAATCTTCACAAAAAACAGCAAGGTCTGAACTCGTGGTATATTTTCAAGTGGAAAGGTATGTTTGCACGTGCAAACGTCTAGTCTGGATCGATATGTGATACTTTAGACAAGGAGGAAAGTATTAAAAGTCTCTAAACTGCCAAGCAAACAAAGAAACAAAATATAATAAACAAACAAATATCCCAGTTTCCTAAATTCAACAATAACTACCCAACAACAAAAAAAGCGTACTGTATTACCTTAAACCTCACGCACACAAGAAGCGCACACACAGTCGTCGTTTACTGCCTCTTTAATTCCGTGTAACGGCCACTTTCCCAGGCAAAGCTATCTGTCCGAATACTAGTGACCAGTCTCATTTCGGCCTTCCCATTTGTCCTATCCACCGTTGAGCGCTGGTCAGTGGAAAACGGTGGACAATGCGATATCATCTGTCAGAAAATCTATGGCGTCTGTCAGACACCAGCGAAAGATTAGTCTGTCCGATGACTGATACGGTCGCATGTTCGACAAAATCCACTGGTTCATTTAGCATGGTTCAAACTGGTTATATCATGTGACTCTTGTTGATTATATGCATGGAAATAATGTTTGATTGTGACGACTAGGTTTCACTGACACGGAAGTTGAATATAACGGTAAAAGTTCGTTGAAATATACAGTTATTTGTTATCGACAGCCCCTCTCATCAATTCCTTTCACTGGTATAATATTAATGTTTGTCAAACCTTTTAATTAAACGCATACATTTTACTATCGTGTCTCTGAATTTCAACAAATTACTTTTCATGTGCAGGCTGGTTTTTTTTTACTTAGTTCATGTAATTGTCTCTGTTGGGGCATCCGATGCCTGTACTTTACACAGCAGCGATAAACAACCTGAGTACTTTAGACATTATATTTGTTCTCTCTTATTCATTCTTTGTTTTGGGGGTGGGTGGGGTGGGGGGGGGGGGTGTTGGGTATGAAAAAGCGGAAGCATCAAGAACTATAATCATTTTTGTATTTGCATTGATTTGGGTGTTACATATAATTTGAGATTTAGGAACACTCGAAAACAAGTAAACATTTACATTTTTAGTAGTACTGAAAAATAACACTGTTATCCCCTGTAACGATTTTGCCCTTAGTACATCAATAAATATCTTCCCAATGTTACAAATACATGATTATTTTCAATACTAATGAAACAATCGTGATGGTATTTTTTTTCATTTTAACTTAAGACCATATTTTATTTTTAAGGGCTCACAGTGTTTGATTTCTTAGCACAATCTTTTGCTCGGTGCACTCTAAACATTTAAAAAAAAATCATTATGTAGTCTATGCATACACGAAGACATTAAATTATTGCAAAACTTAAGTCTTGACTGATATACCATTTAGATACAGAGATTTTAGTTTTGGTGTTGTAAGCATGCAAACAGTGCACATTTATTATCATATTAAAGTGTTTGCCAACAAAGCTCATACACTCGTTCCTCTATAAATGTCCACTCATGGTATCATGCTTTTGACAATGTCAAAAGCCAGGCCCTATGCAACATAAACCGAATCACTTTTCGCAGGGAGAACTCCACCCTTTAAGGTGATAGTCATTGGGCTCATACCCCGAGGGTGTGTCATCAGTCGATCATAAATTCCTCGGCCTTTTAGTCCCTATTAGTTAACTCATCCCTAACTGATTTCACCGACATGAATATTAACGCGGCCCTGATACATGTGTGTCGCCTACGAACGAAACAGGGCTGGTGAAACGCGCATACGTCCCCATCGCGACAATTTGGTCTGATGACAGGGCGTCATGTAATTATTGTTCCGGTATGAATGATGGACGACGCCTGGCTATTTATTTGTCGGGTGGATTTATCTATATACCGATCTACCCGACCACTTCGTTCCACCTGACCCAACTAAGTGGTTTGGGCCATTTTGTTCGGTGTTTTCAGTTGCTCCTTTTTGGAAAGCTGTCGGTTGTTTCTTTCTCTTTACTCCTTGTTTTGTTTACTTGTTCTTAGTATGTCCTGAGTTCCCTTTTCTCTCTTTTTCATGTTCCTTTTATTTATTTTCCAAGCACGCAAATCGTGTGTTTTGTATAATCTTTAATTTGTATGGCCAGTTTTATTTTTTCAGTCGGCATAATTTTGTTTTTATTCATTCTATTCTCCTTTTTTTCGGTTAATGTCTTAGGTGTCAGTGAGAGCATTGCACTCGTCCTGAAATATGTATTACCTGAATAAGAAATTGTTTTTATAATCGTACCCCCTTTCTGTTCTTATTAGCTTCTCGCCGGATATCTTCCGTTCTTATCCTCTCTCAAAACTGACCTTTAAAAACACATTCGGTACAACTAAGAAAGACAACAAACTGATAACGCTACCAGTCGATGTAATATGGCAGATAAACTAGAAAAAGTAAAACATAGTTTGGTTGAATAAGCTTACACTATTCTAATTACCACATTCATCAATCGATAGCTATGCATAATGTTGTCTCAAAACTGCAGCATACATGCAAAACAATATACAGATGTTTTCCTTTCCGACGATATTCAGAGACCGCGTTCACATCCTGTGCGCACACTTGATTCGTAGAATTCCAAAGTCCGTGAGAATAAATTACTCCCACCACAGCCCCTCATTCAGTTCGTGTCTTCTTTTGAATGAAGTTGTTGGGGCTCAAGTGTCACAAAACTGGTGAATAATCATGATGGTTACTGATGATCACGTGGCATTCATAATCAACGAAGACGATACTTTGTCATTTCGTTGACCACAGACTCATGTCCGTAACGCAGATCTGAACTGTTCTGCACATAGTTTTTTTCTGTCGATTTTTACACAGAAACTGTTAAGAATAAGGTTCGAGTTCTGCATCCCAGGCATTGTTATAGTTGTAATGTAAAGTTAGAAACGTTTTATTTTCACCAACACTGACTACACGTTCAAGCCATTTTGCTCGTGGCACGATGGAAATTGTGATCACCGCTTTGGGCAAAGATGGCTTGATAAGCGCATGGTAGGCAATTAAACATGACTCGCCTGTCTGATTTCACTGACCCTCTCTGTTTGTTTCTCTCTCCCATCAGCGACAGTCATATACCAGTGAAGCAGTAACCAATCCTCATTGTTTCAGAAATGAGTAAGCAAGTGTCCAGTTTTTACAACACAACAGCGTTAGAGATGTGTCAAAGTATTTTCTTAACCTTGAAATTAATTAGCATAATTGCTTGTGTCGAAACACTGAGGTATGTTATTCAAATGGACATGAAACATATTGGACTAAACTTGAGGGGTGGGGGGGGGGAGGTTGTTGTAGATTTTTAATTGATTTAATATTTAATTCTGCGGCATTAATTCCAAAATATTCTTGTTTGTGATAGATACATTTTGCCCATTGTGCAAAGTATTTGTGTCATCCTAAGTCATAATTTCAGACAATATTTAAGACAAACAAGACGCAACGAACAACTATAAATGTAATTCGCAACACAAATCGAATTTAAAAAACTAAATCAAATAATAACAATAACAACAACAACAGCAACTACAACAACAACACCAACGACAACAACAACTACAACAACAACAACTAAAAAAAACTTTAAAATAATTGTATGAAAACATTTGTAAATCCGACAATATATTTAACAATAACAAAGACAAAAAGGAAAAAAAACAACTGATAAATCAGAGACAAAAAAGAAGACAGGATAGATGAGAAGAAATAAGAACACCCACGTTATCCACACACACACACAAATATATATATTTTTTTTTTTCCTACCTTGCAATGCAAACGGTATATCGGCTCTCTTCTTCGGTAATAAAATGTTCTTTTTGAACTCACCAGGGCTTCCAGTGCAAATTGTCACACTCATCTTCCACAGCTTTTCGATGTTCGCAATGCACTGCCGCAGACACGGACCAGATATTCATCTGCGTTTTACAGGCGTGTCTATTTTTAGTATCAAGAATCATATCCATGAATATTCTGGAAAAATTGGTGTATTCCATTTTCTAACATCTACTCTAGCTTGAGGCTTTTTATCTTATGCGAAGCTTGTCTTGCTGTGTTTCGGAGGCGACAGATTTTTTTCCGTGACTTTAAATCCCAGCCTGATCATCGACTGTTGATCAAAGGCGTGCAAAGTAATCAGATAACCATTGCCCGGAGATGTGATCTGTACTTAAAGGCTCTGCTTTACTGACAAAACCCTCTGTTCGATTTTGATTGTCGCCCTTGAAAAATGTGTATTGGATATGATGTCGTTTAGATATGTCCCATGAAATCTGCTAATGGTTGTCCTGAGATAATTCAAATCGGTCTGTGTATTATTTTGCGTTCAATGTCCATTATCATCATCATTCTCACATCCTCATCTTCTTCTTATATGTATTTTTGTTAATAACAACAGTAGTAGTAAAAGCATTAGTTGTAGTAGGAGAGAGATAGTAGCAGCAGCAGCAGGTGTAGTTGTAGTAGTAGTAGTAGTAGTAGTAGTAGTAGTAGTAGTAGTAGTAGTAGTAGTAGTAGTAGTAGTAGTAGTAGTAGTAGTAGTAGTAGTAGTAGTAGTAGTAGTAGTAGTAGTAGTAGTAGCAGCAGCAGTAGTAGTAGCAGAAGCAGCAGAAGCAGCAGAAGCAGCCGTAATAGCATTAGTAGTAGTTGTAATAGTGATAGTAGTACTGTTAAAACCAATAGGCTATCTTGGATCTCGAATGTTAAAAATGACATAAAGTGATATGGCGCCTGAACTGAATTCAAGAGCCTTTAGGGCCTTTGGTCTCTTTCTCAGATGTACAATGCCTTTAACTCGGCATCTCTTCATTCCAAAAGATGTATAGTCATATGTAGGCCCATGCATAAAGGCTATCAACAGTTCATAGATACCATCATTGGGGTATTATTACAAAATTCTGCAAGATGAATATATCCGTATGCATTAGACCAGAATAAACGAACTTTATTTGCAGTCAAAAAGACTATTATCGTTCACCTTTTATTTGTTTTTGTTTTAGTTTTTTAGTTTGTTTGTTTATGTGTTTGTTTGTAAGTTAAAAAACCAGTTTGGAAACAGAAAAATATCTACTAATGCATATCTCCGATTAAACTTGCTTTAAAACCATTCACAAGCTTACTCATATAGCTCTCATATGTGTCGCTTCTGCACAGGACCCGTCCTCTTGTGTTCCCAGGACTTAAACGATGTTACTCATCCGTTTGTGTTAATAGTACATGTATTCCCATAATTATGTTGCACAGCCCCCTATTTGCAACGGAAGAATTTCTCTGATTATTTGATTTCTACTTTGCCAAGCAAACCTCTTTTTTTTTCGCTGCAGAAAACTCGCGCATCCTTAAATTTGTATACCGACAATCTCCTTTTCGAAGAAGACAAGACCGTTAACGTGCAGACCGCTTCATTTGCCTGACAGAATTAGTATTATGGATTTAAATTAGCAATCTCTCGTACTCTGGTCACGAGGCTGACTTTTTACTCCAGATCCCCCTTAATGTCAACACTAAATGATCTGTTTGTGGAATACAACCTGCAGATCATTTCTACCTCATAGTTGTCCTATTCTGTCTCAATTTCAACCGTGTGTGGTTAAACATGTGTGTGATTTTAATTCCGCTTTACAGTCGTCCAAATTTGCTTGCTTCCAAGATCCCCCCCCCCCCCCCCCGTGATTCTCTCTAATTTGGCTTTGCTTTCTACTTTATAGCTGGCTTCCACGTAGTAAAGATGTGCTATAGTACCATCTCTTCGTCGTGGTCCAATTCTACTTCCACCGTACAGTTGTCCCGTGCCGTTTTCACTGTTCCGCTTCAGCGGTTTCCTTACAGTACTTCCAAGACACGGTTGGTCTGTGACGTCACCAGAGTTGTACTTTATACTTTGCCCTGCACTGCTTTAACGTCACTCCTGTTCTGTGACATCGAGACATGTGTCCTCTCACATGTGACGTCGGCACGGTTTTAGTTTCACAGTTGTCCTACACCGTTGTGACGTCGACGCAGTTTCGATTTCACAGTTGTCCTACACTACTCAAACGTTGTGACGTCGACGCAGGTTCAATTTCTCAGTTGTCCTACATTGCTCTTACGTCTACGTTGTGACATCGGCACGGTCCTTCGCTGCTCCAACGTAGATTAAGACGTCGGCACAGTTTCAATTTCACAGTTGTCCTACATTGCTCCAAAAAGTGTGACGTCGGCACAGTTTCAATTTCACATTAGTCCTACATTGCTCCAACGTTGAGACGTCGGCACACTTTCAATTTCACACGTGTCCTACACTGCTCCAAACGTTGTGACAGCGACACAGTTTCAATTTCACACTTGTCCTATTTCCCATCCATTTCTCAGTAGTCCCGCGACGTCTCCGCTCCTTCCAGAAATAGCAACAACTTGGTACGGCCGAGCGGTTCCTTCGAGGTGACGTGCTCCACGAGCCCGACATGATTCGATGCTGGTACATGACTCTCAGACCCCGGCATTCTATTCTCTTCGGCGACGACATTGGGTTCTGTTGTCCCCGTTTCTTGCGTATAAAAGCGCCAATTCTATGCCTATTACGGGCCCTGGACATGCAAATGATCATAATGGTGTGGAAAAGAGCCGTCCCGGACTTTCTCTCTTTCTCTCTTCACTCTCTCTCTCTTTCTCTCTCTATCCTATCGCCCCAAGCTTGACACAAGTGTTTGCATTTAAACCGCATGATTTTCTTTGAAGTCTGCTGCCCTGCCCACCGAGATAGTAAAGGGTGTTCTTTGAAGCGCCGCCCGTAGTGATTTTCAGGCTGTCCCAAGCGAGAAGTAGCGTTCGTAGGAGCGTACTCCTGCTACCCTCTCTTGTCTTTCATCCCAACTTCTTTTCACAGCAACTCAAAGAGGATTATTACCCCCGCGTTTTTGACAGATGAAACGTCATAGCGTAACCTTTTAACTCTCTGTGTCATTTAACGTCATACTGGTGGTCGTTCCTTAGCTACGCTGATCGATTTTCCCCCCATCCTAAGACCCGCGCCATACTCCGCCATGGACCATCTGCACCCGCCACCAGATGACCCTCCTCACTACACCCCCATCAACCGTCATCCCACCCCATCTTCCCTTTCTGTCTCTGTCTCTCTGTCCCTGTTTGTCTCTGTTTGTCTCTACAGTCGCACTCTCTCTCTCTCTCTCTCTCTCACTCTCTCTCTCTCTCTCTCTCTCTCTCTCTCTCTCTCTCTCTCGCTCTCTCTCTCTCTTCTCTCTCCCTCTCTCTCTCTTTCTCTCTCTCTCTCTCTCTCTCTCTCTCTCGCTCGCTCTCTCTCTCTCTCTCTACCCTCTATCCCACCCCACCCCACTCCCTTTCTCTTCCTCTTTAACCTCCACCTCCACCTCCATCCTCTCTCAGCTTTCCTCTTCTCTTCAAAAAACAAAAAATCGTATAATCCTCAAACGGTCCCAACCCTTATCGACAAGAAGCGTTTAATTACACGCCAAGTAATTATCGCTGTCATCAACGACGGCCTTTGATGTTATGGAAGATGAAACAGAGCGACGGGGGAGGAAGCTGAAGAACTCTGCGGAAGATCTGAGACCCGTGACGTCGCCCAAGCTATTGCGGAGGTCGTTCGGGCGTCAGTCTCTTCCAAGATCAAGTGTGCCAGGGTCAAGGTCATCGTAGTGCGGCAAATTGGATATCATTTCCGGTTCCCTGGGACCACCCTGAATCCTGAATGTGTGTCTCTCTTTCTGTTTACGTGTGTGTGTGTGTGTTTGTGTGTGTGTGTGTGTGTGTGTTTGTGTGTGTGTGTGTGTGTGTCCCACTTTTTCTGCTGGAGTTTGTGTTGGTCGATTTTTGTTGTACAATGTGCATCTTTATTTGCATTTTATTTGAGTATAGTTGGCTTATTTGTCTTAGTTTAATGTTTGTTTCTGCATGTTCTTCTTATTTTTTATTTCTTTAATTATATTTTTTCCAATTTTGTTCATTTATTCATACATTTATTTATTCATGTATGTATTAAATCATTCGTTTATATTTTCATTTCTCTGATTATCTACCTTTTGTTATATTTATTTTAAGTACGTGTCTGTCTGTTAATTCAGTTATTTATCTATTCATGTTTCCGTTGCGGATTCGGCCTACTCTTTAAAAATCGATTCGATTTTTAGTCGTATCACAGTATATAATGGAGGACTTTCCTCTCAACTCAGGTTCTTTCACAGTCTGTACTTTAAATCTCTTTCAAAAATTTACAAATTGCACGTCTCGCGCTCAGCTTCAAGAGCGTTTTTAGCATCAACAAGCTACTCACCAAATTTGAGCTGAATTGACCCCATAATACCAGAGATACAAGTCTAATCTGTAGACAAACAAACAAACAACCAAACAAACAAACAACCAAACACACAAAAAAACAAACAGACAGAGTGAAATCTAAAAGCCGCTTTATCCCCGAGTACGCAGTAGGAGGATCCAGCAGACTTTAATTGTGTGTCTGTCTGTGTGTGTATCTGTGTGTGTATCTGTCTGTCTGTCTCGACTTAACAGCTTATTGCTGGGAAACTACTGGGCGCAGTTCTTTCAAAAGTTGATACACTAACTTGATAATAGGTCCGATTGATCGTATTAAAACTTCATAATGTTACCTGGGACCTAAATGCGAAATATTCCACAAAAACGACTCTTAACGGGGGGAGTTTTTGCGGTGGGAGGCTGGTCGCTTTGCGAACAGCCAGTCACTGAACTAAAGGGGAGACTTGGGCGGCTAAGCCGAACACGTCACGCAGTGACGAGAAAAGCATGATTTGCAAGACAGCCGACGGGTGGGGATTTGGTCTCGGCAAAGAAACTATTGGTCTCGGTGAAAGAGAGACAGAGAGCACGAGAGAGTCTATGGCCAAAGTGATCCGGGTTCGATTCCCGGCATGGGCGGTCTATTTTTATTTTATTTTTTTAATTCTTGTTTACTATTGTTTATTATGAACGTTTTAATGTTTTATTTTACTCTAATAGTTTTTTTAATTGTGTAAAATATTTTTTTTTTTTTTTTTTTAAATCCAAGTGATCCGGGTTTGATTCCCGGCATGGGCGGTCATTTTTTTTTTTTTTTTTTTTTTTTAATTCTTGTTTACTATTGTTTATTATGAACGTTTTGATGTTTTATTTTACTCTAATAATTTTTTTAATTGTGTAAAATAAATAAATAATTTTTTTTTTTAAATCCACGTGCACAAGACAAAAACTTTCATACTGGGGGAGCGAGCCAGTCTGAAGAGTACTCGGGTCCAGCGCCAGCGTTTTTTATAACATAAAGGCGGCTAAAGCCTGAAACTATATGTATATATACGAGCTTACCCTTTGATTTTGTTAGCCAGGAGACAATCAGGAATCATTGTGCCAGATCATACCAGGCAGGTAATGGTCAAACGATATGAACAGACACATACGTTGTGAACACGTCTCGGTACATTGTTGAAAACACATGGAATAAAACGGTTATGACGGTTATTTCTCTTTATCAACGTTGCATGAAAATATCTTTTAACGGTATGTGATCTGCATCGAGAAATATGTTAAATTCTTATTTAAAGGCACAGTAAGCCTCCCGTAAACCATCACAGATACGGTCAGGCTTTTACACACAGTACAAACACCCTTTCATTTGAACACTCACCGCTTGAGAACATCCTAGGTGCCCTCCGTAAAGAGCGAACAATTTTCAAAGAATTTATTTTTGCGTGGTTTATCTTACCCCTGAGCCATCGTGAACCCGTGTGATCCAGTTTCCCTTTTCCACAATGTAGTCGTCAGTTAGTAATTTGAATGCGACCCGATGTGAGCTTAACTATCTGCAATACAGTAGCACGTTTTTATGCACGAAACAAACGGCTGTGGTTCACAAGAACTCTGGCGATGGCTTTTGACTGTTGAGAGGAACTGGCGATATGCATAAACCGTCGTCTACTACGACACTTGCGTGACCCTGCTTCCGGACTTTTCTTTTTTTAAACTTTCACAACTTCGAATTGTACTGATCTTGTCTTGATGAAAAAAGAATTCTTTTATGATTAAAGAATGTTTGTGTAACAAGCTGTCAATTTATTATTTTAAAAGTTAGGTCTAGCGCAAAAACGCACCACGGTCCAAAAACATTCTGATAATCATCGGTCCACGGATATCGCCAGTTTAGAATGAGATCCGAAGGGAAGTAACTCATTTTTGACCTGAGTTCAGGATGGGTCCAAAAAGTGTCCGAGACAATCTGCAAAATTAATTCTTTAAAAATTGCTCGCTCTTTACGTAGGGCACCTAGGATGTGCCCGTTTGGTGAGCGTTCAAATGGAAGGGTGTTTGTACTGTGTGTAAAAGCCTGACAGTATCTGAGATGGTTTATGGGAGGCTTACTGTGCCTTTAAACACAAACAAGGTAGAAACAATTTAAACAAATTGTTCAGCCGTTACCGCATTATGTTGTACTGTCATGCAGGAACACCACTATAAGCTTCTAGCTTGTTGCTGTTTCTGTGAACTTTGTATACATGTCATGATTGTAGCCTTTGTTAAAATAAACTTATGTTTAAAAAAACCAATTTAAAATAAATATAAACTGGCCAATTCTAGGTTATGTTAAATAAGACTTTAACGAAACGTTCGTATTTTCTTCTGTGGGAAAAATTGTTGATGGTGTGTCATGAGTGTTTTATTGGTGTGTGTATGTGTGTGTGTGAGTGTGTGTGTGTGTGTGTGTGTGTGTGTGTGTATGTGTGTGTGTGTGTGTGTGTGTGTGTGTATGTGTGTGTGTTTGTGTGTGTGTGTGTTGTGTGTGTGTGTGTGTGTGTGTTTGTGTGTGTGTGTGTGTTTGTGTGTGTGTGTGTGCGTGGGTGCGTGCGTGCGTGCGTACGTGCGTGCGTGCGTGCGTGCGTACGTGCGTGAGTGCGTGCGTGCGTGCGTGTATGTGTGTGTGTGTTTGTGTGTGTGTGTGTGTGTTTTATTTCTTTTTAATCATTGCATTGTTTTTCTTCAATTACGCACACTTTTAAAACATAAGCATCAGCTACGTTTTACGAACAAAACTGAGACGCTCATAAGTCTGAAACCGCAACGAACGTTTATGTACGTACTGCTGAAAAAATAGTTTATTTTTTATGACATTTGAGAGCACTGGCTTACGAGCGCATCAGTTACGCCTTCATAGAAAATATTAAGGAAGAAAGAAAGACAAACAAAGAAAACAAAGAAAACAATCAATCAAACGAAACCGAGAAAAAACAACACTGAGAGCGAAATCAGCGAGACAATATTTCACTAACATACTTCTGCGAAGCTGAACTACTGATCTAAAAGCAATGATTTTATGAACATTTCACTATAGGAATTAAATGGATACATAACGTCCAATCAACTACTCTATTGATGTCGTGACAAAACTTCGGTGGAATTATTAGAAGGTTAGCATAGTTCTAAACCATCACATAATATGTATGATTTTGTGTGTGTCAGTTAGATAGATATAAAAGTGTAGCCACATGAGGACACAAACATATATGTGTATGCCAAACAGCAGTAAAGTGTACACGATTCCATACAAAACAAATACTCGTTTGACATATTTAAAAACATTAAAAAAACAAGACACGAAAAAAGCCTAAAACAATAGGGAATTCAACTTACTGATCATTCCACAGTGATATTGACAAAAAGCACTTCCGTACGCTGAGTTCAAATACACACACAACTTATCCGCTGCCACATGATACATTTACATGGCTGCCGCGCGAAGACTTGTATTCTACCAGTGAGCCTTGCGTTAAATCAGTTAAAAAGAAATAACTACGCCTTTCAAACCAAAAATAAAGAAATGCCAACAAAATTGTGAAAAGTATAGGCGAATGCGAAATAACAGAGGCCATTCAATAACGCATAGATGTACATATATATCCCTAAACTCTAATTTTATATCCGCCTGAGCGATACCCAATAAAAACGAACTCAATGTCTTTGTCAGGTTTTAAGTTCCAACGACTGAATCAAGCTTCAGACATACATCACTAAAGAAAAACCAGTCTATTAATTCTCATTCGCTACTAGACGAACAGAAAGTTGTGCGTGGTCGCAACTAAGCCAGGAGACAAAGCGCCCATAAAAGACTTAAGTGTTATGTCCAATGCTTAACACTTCATAAACGGTTAATAAGTTTCTCTTATTCGTGGTTTTCCAATACCCCCTTTCATCGGGATCAAAATGGCCGAGCAATACCGTCACTTGTTCGTGGTACTCACAGGATTTTGCCTTCACAAATCGGAACAAACTTCAAAGATGGGAAAATCACACTGACTGGATTTTTGTTGTTGTGTTAAAATCGGAACAGGTGTCCGGTGAATTGAAGTTAGACGCCAGAGAGAGAGTGAGAGAGGAGGGGGGAGAGAGAGGGGGGGAAGAGAGAGAGAGAGAGAGAGAGGGAGAGAGAGAGCGAGAGAGAGAGAGAGAGAGAGAGAGAGAGGAGGGGGAGAGAGAGGGGAGAAGAGAGAGAGAGAAAGAGAGAGAGAGAGAGACAGAGAGAGACAGAGAGAGAGAGAGGGAGAGAGAGTCCTTGAAAGCTATGTGGTTTGCAAAGGCTGATCTCAGATTTAGACACTGAACCCACTGTTATGGGGATGCTTGGTTGGTTCGAAGAGGAAAGGGATATTTTTCCCTCGTTAAATTAGCCCGTTTCGCTCTCAGTGAACTTTACCGAACCCGTCATGTTTTCTCTAAGGTGAAGATTTTCTCACTGAAATAAAACGTGATTCCATCTAATACTTTTCCTTTGGTCGACAAAAAACACAAGTTCTCACGCTGCACGTAATGTGATGTTGGATGCAAGACAAAAAGTTGTGTTTCTCTTTTAATTGCTGTTTAACGCAGCAGTCCAGCCAATCTTGTTAACATTCAAAAGCCCGGGACATGCACTATCACCCCGCAGGTTTAACCTTCACACAAAGCCAAAGTGAGCAGACTTCGTGACATGACGTGTTTTACGACGTCACTATCACGTCACCAAGGGGTCATTAAGCTGACACCACTTTGATCGCGTCACTAAACCTGCATCACTTTGCGTGGGACTTTCACAGAATGATCGCTTGGACCCAGTGACGCTCTGTGGTTTATTTTGTATATCACATGACGGGGAGGGCAAAAGATCTGACGAAAAACGCCCACTACACACCCACTCGCCTACGCCCACAGCCTACGCCCATCGTCTACTAATAGAAAATAGTTTTAGTTGCTGATGAGCTTCTGGGTGTTAAAATGGGTGAGCAATGAGAACAAATGCGTCCTGTGTTTCAAGATAGTATTGTTGTGCCTGTCAGCGTGGGAACACAGAGAGTTTAAAATCTGAGCTTGGTAACCGAGAAAAATAAATTAAAAATGCTTATACTTGACATGAAAGTGAGCTTTGGTGCGTACCATTAACTAGGGGGGAGACAAGGGGTGATGTGGGGGGAGGGGGGGTGAGGGGTAGCAGTTACAGTACAAACGGACAACGATTACAGACTAACAGGTAAACACAAGAATATTATTTAGTGTACTTCTTTCAGTTCAATTTTCTCCCATCCGCAACACCCTTCCCTCTTTTTAAAAATTGTTTTGCAGTAAAGTGACTGTACCTGGACATTTGTTTTCTCTTGTTGTGTTTGTTCAAATGCACTTCTATACGACAACCCCTTGAACTTGAACCAATTCTTGAGTTTGGGCATAATGACAGTTTGTTTACGGCGGTGGTTCGATCTTTCTTCCCGCTTCTTTTCACCCTTTATTTCTAATCGTTGGATTTCCATACTCGTTTTATCAAACCCCACTCAAAAGGGCTGTTATTGATTTTGACATATTTGGAATTTGTTTGATCAAAGGTGGGCTCTTCGTTCTTTCTCGTTCTTTCTTTTTTTTCTTTCTTTGTTGGTTTCTTTCTTTATGTTTTACTCTTCCCCAGTGCCAAGATCACTTTCTAAAATGGTGTGCAAGTCAGCACCTTTCAGGTACACGCCCTCAGAAAAATCCGTCGCCGAGAAAGGCTGGCTCACTGAATGTGGTTCCCACAGGAAAATACAGATCTCTATACTTACACCGTGCCTTCTATGGCCTAGTCCGGAATGAGTTGTTTGATGACGTGTAAAGACTCCAGGTCCGAGAGTGAGAGGTGATCTTTGACAAAAGATCAAAGGGCTAGGGGTAAGCCTGGGCTAATTGACTTCTCTCGGCTTAGCTTAGGCTACTTCGCCGATGTCAATAGACTGTCGTTGCCTGAGTGGAGGGTTGGTTTCGGGATCGTTTGGGTCGAGGCTGTATTGTAGTTCTTGGTGTTGATGAGTTTGTTTGTTTGTTTGTTTGTTTGTTTGTTGTTGTTTCTTGTCTCGAGAACCTATCGGGTCATGCGAGACCGATTCCGCGTCGACCTTCTTCTGTTTTGTTCTTGGCGTACTCTTTAAAACATATTCAATGTGTCTGGAGCATGGCATGAGACCTGTAAAATGTTATTTGTGTTTGGTTAGTTGGTTGGTTGGTAATTTGGGTGGTTGGTTGGTTGACTTGTTAGTTGGCCAGTAGGTGGGTTGGCTGCTTACTTGCTTGTCCGTTTGCTTTTTGGGTTGCTTTTTTGTTTGGTTGCTTGCTTGATGTTGGTCCATTGGTTGTTTGGTTGGTTGGTTGGTTGGTTGTTTAATTGATGTTTGGTTGCTTGGTCGGTCGGTGGATCGGTTGTTTGATTGTTGTTTTGGTTGGTTGCTTGATTGGATTACTTAAGTGATCTTTTCTGATGATATTGTTTTCGGGTTGGATTAAAAAAAAAAGGGTATGTTCCCGTGGATAAGGGGTCGTACAACACTCTTCATGTGCAGAGTGAGAGGTTCTTGTCTTGATTTATCGTGTAATTGTCACCTGTGTTAATCTGCGAAAGCAATTCAGCAAGCACAATAAATTCCACTCTGCACACGAAGCAGTCGTGTTGTAGATTTGTTGTTTGGGTTATGTCCAAGTGGAAGAAATCTCTTACCCCACTTAAAGGCCTGGACAAGTCAATGCTGGTTTATATTATCTCTTGCATGGAGAGGAAAACATTCTGGGGCAATTGCTTGAGATTACTTTTACAGTAGGGGTCATTGGAAAATCTTGATGAAGATGCCGCATTAGCATAGATAAACATTCTATTGTACATCACAGAAATCGCCCAACTGATGTAATGGCCAACACATGGCCTCCATTTCTAAAAACTTAACTCATTCAAGGCGCGTCTAAACTGTCCCTCGTTTTCACTCCCGGTGCACGATTTTGAGCCATTTAAAAAAAATCAAAACAAGAGGCGAAGCCTTCAAGGCTCACGTAAGAAATCGACAAACAGTAACACAAACTCAATCACTCCGTCACACATACACACACACACACATAGGTGACACTGTGCAAGAAAGCGAGACACTAGATCTAGATCTGTTTGTCTGCATGTAGCCTACTTACAGGGACACGACTGTCAACTAGTCTCGGCCCGCTCAAAATAACAATGACCGAGACTTTCAGTAATTCCTTCGCGTGACGTCTAACCCTCTTACGCCATAATGTGACGTCTTCAAATGTTAAAGTTTCTATCACATACACACACACACACACACACACACGCACAGACAGACAAAGTTTATCATCGCATAGGCTACACTTACGTGAGCCAAAAATCAACAACACAAGATAAATAAGCTGACCTACCTTACATTTTTGCAAAGTTTGAAACTTGCTCTTTAAGAAAATATATGAAACATTTGAAAGAAAATACCTTTTGTTGTCTTCGCATCCAGTCAAAATACCTCTTTGAAGCAAAAAAAACAAAAGCAATTTCTATGTCAGTGGGTTCATCATACACAATGTCCGTCGCGATATAACCTTCGTGGTTGAAAACGACGTTAAACACCAAATAAAGAAAGTAAAGAATACACAATGTCATGATCGATGGTGGCAGAGCTCTGGGAAGGGAATTGCGGACATATTGTTTTTTCTGAACATTGACAATTTACAAAATGTTCAGGATTGGACGTGTACTTGTCTGTGGCATATTACGATACATACAAGTGCAGTCACTTGACGAGTCAAGCGCAGCAAGGGGTTTGTCGCAAAAACCTCCCGCTCTGTCGCAGATGCTACAAATTTGACAATTAATACTACAAGTGCCATAATTATCCTGTGCCACTGTACATGTATGTAGCGTTGACTGTGTGTCTTTCTGCGCGTTCTACGGGAGGTAACTCGTGTTCGGAACACTCACTGCATGGCAATGGTAGGCGTGGCAGGCTTATCTGAGGGTTGTGTCTTGTTTCCAGATGCGTTCTACGGGACGTTACTCTTGCTTGGAAAACACGAACGATGTTGCAGAGTTATCTACTCTCACGCGAGTTTGATCGAGCTTTGGACCAAAGAGCTTCCCCTACTCCGACGTTCCAAAGTCAGCTTTACTATTTCATGTTATCGTCACAAAACAATGTCTGCTCCCTATTACTCTTATTTCTTTTTTTCTTTTTCTTTTTTTAATGATATAAAAAGGAGAGAAAGAATGTCACAGTTGTGATACCAGTTTTTCTTTTTTGTGCCAAAATCGTTTGATTGTTAGGTGGTATAATGCAAGGGAAATAACCTTCCGGGGTTAGATATTGTTGGAGATGTAGTGTTAGCTCCCTTTACGTTCATACTCTGAAGGCACTTCGTGTCTGATAAACCCTTTACTGTGTTTTTATGACAATTAAATGAGTTCTGAGTTCTGAGTTCTGAGTTCTGAAGAAACAAATGTTCCGGCTGTTTCTAGCGAACACTTCCAGGCCTGAATTCCATGAAATGACTGAAGTCACAGTGAATACAACAGGTGCGACATTGTGCACTGAAGATTTGTATTTAATTGTTCATGAAAACTTCATTTCTGTCTGTATTCTAAGCTCGAAAGTAATTCGAATAATCCGCACTCGTATTTGTGCGCGCGTGACCGTCTTTGTGTGTACATATATGTGTTTGTTTTGGTGTACGTGAATGCGTCTTTTTATTTGTCTGAACTTGGTTATATCTCTGCCAGTCTGCCGGTCCGCCCATCTCTCTGATTGTGTTCATTTCAGATCTGTTCAGGCCGTTCTACGTGGTAGAAGACCAACGCGCCACTTGGTCACATACACAAAATCAACTGCCTGGGCACTTTTTGTGCACAGTAGGAATTTGTTATGATGAAATTATTCATGAAAAGTGTAACTTACTTACAACAGGGTGCTGATTTAATGCTAGGTTGACACTATGTTCCCGGCGGCCACGGCAGCCCCGTTTGCCCGAAACGTAGTGCGCCGTGGGATTTGGGCCATTTTTTCTCTGTTTTCAAGTTTTGTTATAGGTCCTGCCAAGTTTTCTCACGGTCTATC
>NC_090246.1:66767036-66777036 GCF_037325665.1 Littorina saxatilis | reverse complement strand
GAACGGAATCCAGTGGACACTCTGGACACAGTTGGATGACCTGGACTTTGCAGATGACGTGGCCCTTCTTTCCCATACCCAACAACAAATGCAGGAGAAGACCAGCACTGTGGCCAACAACTCCGCTCGATTTGGCCTCAACATCCACAAGGGGAAGAGCAAGGTCCTTAGGACCAACGCAACAGCCAACACGACCCCCATCACGCTGGATGGTGAAGCACTGCAAGAGGTAGACAATTTCACCTATCTCGGAAGCATTGTCGACAAGCAGGGTGGCACGGACGTTGATGTTAGAGTCCGGATTGGCAAAGCAAGAGCAGCTTTCCTTCAACTGAAGAACGTATGGGCATCAGCAGACCTGAGCATCAACACCAAGCTCAGGATTTTCAACACCACGGTGAAGTCAGTCTTGCTGTATTGAGCCGAAACCTGGAGAACTACAGTTGCCATCACAAGAAAAATCCAGACCTTTATTAACACCTGCCTCAGAAGAATCCTCCGAATTCAGCAACAAAGACCTTTGGCAGCGAACAAAACAGTTATCCGTAGAACAGGACATTCTGCAAAGACGCTTCCGGTGGATTGGCCACACACTCCGCAAGACGACAACCAGCATCACGCGACAGGCCCTCACATGGAACCCGCAGGGCAAGAGGAGACGAGGCCGGCCGAGAAACACCTGGCGTCGTGACTTGGAGGCAGAGGTGAAACACATCAGCTACACCTGGAGACAACTGGAGAGATTGGCCCAGGATCGGAGTGCCTGGCGAGCTCTTGTTGGCGGCCTATGCCCCGGACGGGGTCAAAGGCATAGATGAGATGATGAGATATGTTTTTGGAATCAGAAAATGATGAAGAATAAGATAAACGTAAATTTGGATCGTTTAAAAAAATTTTTTTTTTTTTACAATTTTCAGATTTTTAATGACCAAAGTCATTAATTAATTTTTAAGCCACCAAGCTGAAATGCAATAGCGAAGTCCGGCCTTCGTCGAAGATTGCTGGGCCAAAATTTCAATCAATTTGATTGAAAAATGAGGGTGTGACAGTGCCGCCTCAACTTTTACAAAAAGCCGGATATAACGTCATCAAAGGTATTTATCGAAAAAAAGAAAAAAACGTCCGGGGATATCATTCCCAGGAACTCTCATGTCAAATTTCATAAAGATCGGTCCAGTAGTTTGGTCTGAATCGCTCTACACACACACACAGACAGACAGACAGACACACACACACACACACACACACACATACACCACAACCCTCGTCTCGATTCCCCCCTCTACGTTAAAACATTTAGTCAAAACTTGACTAAATGTAAAAAGCCACCTTTTTATTTTTAGATAAGCCGTTCATCTGGGCTTCTCGATTATTCGTTCGTTTTGTCGTGTCCGTTGCAAAACATCAGTACATGTAACAGTACGTCGACACGTACATCTCAGAGCCCTCTTTTAGTCCTCAAGTGAGAGCGTTGATAGACAGCTTGCATGACGTGGCCTAAAGACCCCTTACACCCACCCCCAACCCCGACCCCACACCCACATTGACACGCGTTTCCGCGTCTTGCATTGTCATGATTTAAAGTGACTATGTCCCACCAGTGGGTTTCTTTTTCTGTCTGTCTTTCAGCAAAATATTGCAGCTAACTAGAACAGTCCTGGCAAAGTACTTTGCATTATATTGTTGTGCACCGAAACGACTTGCATGGTTTGTTGGTTGGTCCAATTTGATGTTAAAATCAAAAGTGTATTCTTAGCTGACAGACCCAGCTTTCAACACACACAAAACAACCAAGGCATCGAGTTAAAGAGTTGAAGCGAGATGAGGGAAAGTGTTCTTGAATGTAGTGCGCGAATGACGGATGTGTTATTCAGTTTCAGTATTCATTTAAAACAAACAAAACATACGGTGAGTCGGTGTACATTTAAAACAGTCCATGTCGTACTCGGATAAGACACTCCCGAAAATTCTTGTTTCGACAAGGCGCAGACAATATCCCTTCAGACGAGAAAGGTCAGACATCTGGACAACCTGAATACAGAGACCATCTATCTTGTGTTGTCCACCGCATCCCATAAAATCATAACATTATGAGATATATACTAAATACTTTACTAATCCTAACGTGACACAGCTGATTGACACCTGGCAAATCCAGAGGGTGGACAATACATATATTTCAAACATATCTACCTCTTGCAGTGTCCTAATGACCTGAAACTAAACATGTTGGTCCTTCTAGCTTGCTTTTTTTTTTAGTGGCGATAGAAAAGAAAAATGTTGAATCACAATCCGTTCTTAGGTCAAGTACACCAAACCGGTGAACATTTCCTTTTGAACGTTCAAAGAGTACACCTAATTACACGCGCACACGTGGGATGCGCGACACTTTTTCCCGCTAGCTTTCTACTGGGAGGAAGCGACCCGAATTTTCGAGCAATGGAACGATAAAGTATGAAATAAAATAAAAAATGTGTACAATCCAGATTGTGATAGCCGTCAGATATTCGAAAACGCTCGGTAAGATAACTTTGTTGCTTGTTAGTGGCCGTGCATTTAGGGCTGGAGTAGGTAGAATTAAAATAGGTCTTTTTCCCATTAATTTGACGAGTCCCAAAATAAAAATATATATTTCACTACATTTTTAACATTATTATGTACATTTTTTCGTCCATAAGCGTTTAGCCTTAATCGATTCTAATTTACACTAAACACACACTATAATATACAGCTGTCGTATATTCTGAATTTCAAAATCACATCAACAATGCAGACCGAATACACGGGAGGAAAAACACATCATTCGGCCTGTAAAATCCATCTGAACAAAACATCACCTGAACGTTAGCGAATGGATTTTTTTTTCTCGTCAGAATCTGCTTTTCCTAGCTTCTCGTTTCAAGGCGTATTCGTCAGTCAGCCATGACAAAACTAAACAGGATATGACTGTGTAGTTTCTGTACAACGCACCATATCCTTCATCACCACGGCATTGCAATAAACGTATGTACTGTCTTTAGGCGTTTAGCTTCACGTTTTCTCCCTTTCTCTCTTTACTGTCACAGTGTGCATGAATCTGCCGTTACAACGGCTGTTGACAATAACCAACTGAATTTGAGCTCAAATCAAATTTGAACCCGCAGAGCTAAAGCATTGTATTAAGGTCACACGATAATATGACCAGCTTCATGTGCTAAATCCTTCAGGGGCACATGTTTTCTGAACCGGCTGATCTTTGAGAAGTCATAAGAAAGATGATGTTAAACACAACATTTAGATTCAACTGAGAAACCATTGTTCAGGAAACGACAGAAACAGGAAGACATCGCACTAAACTTCACTACATAGGCACACAGGATTCGTGAAGGTGAACAGATGCTCTGATCAACTCCTCACACTCCACTCAAGGCTGTGGTTGTTAAAAAGTTCTCTTATTCTTCACAGCGTGGCGCCAGGTAGTCAGCCGTTTCAACTGTCAATTGCCTGAGAAACGCGCTATATTTTCCCTTTCCATATCTCTGTTAAGTGGCTCGAAATCAGTTACGGACATTTTCTTTGTAACAATGAAGGCAAACACATATATTGTTCAACTTGTCGAGTTTTTCTGTCATGTTTTTATGTGTGCTTCAATTGGACACATTTGTTTCGCTGCAAGCGTCACAGAAACACCGTCATCTGTCAACAAATCAATGGGTACCACGAGCATCAGAGTTCACAACCTAACAATATTTACAGTAGCTCGTGGTCGAAACATAACACGTCCTTTTCAGTTTCAACACCGTCAAAGTTAGCTGCCTTCCCGAAACAACCAATTGTTAATGTTTTTAACAACTGCTTTTCCATTCAACGCCGAACCCCGACATGAATTTTCAGACGTGCCCGCAAACATTGCAAACGCTACGATAAGAAGACCCTGACGGCCAATTCTCTCTCACTCATTGTAACGTTTCTTCGCCAAAGCACAGAGTTCGAGTCTAAGAAAGCTTGCGGTGTTATTGCTAACTTATCTCGGGCTGGTGATCTCCCCGTCACAATCAAGAGACTTGATATCTGGACACTCTATCTTAAATCCGCACAGCGTATCCCACATGAACAATCCATGCCTTGAATCCATTGACAAAATTAATGTTCCACGGTCTTCAGTCACACAGCACTAGCAGAGACAATACATCTTTGCCCTGTTTGTTAAGTTTTGTTTGTGATTCTGAGGTTCACCATCTGATTTCGGTTCATGCACTGCACCTCAAGCGGTGACGATCATTAATTACAGGTCCGTAGTGAAGACTCAGCATCGTTTGGCAATGAAGATGATTGAGATTACTGTTCTGTAGTGAAGAAGATCATATCCTTAAATTTCTAGCTCTTTATTGGTCCGTCATGAACACAAGGTGAAACTTCGACGGAACTTAAGCACCTTAAGTTGTGTTTTTCTTCGACACGACTGAACTCAAAATCCTTCACAACATGTAACCAGGTGATTCAGGTCCACTATTATATTCACACCTGCTTTCTGAACTAGGACATTTCGCCAGGTACTTCGGATCCTTCCTGCCATGACATCTTGGATGTTCATCATACATACACTCGCCTGCTGTTCCCTCCACGGCATTTCACGAGCTGTAACACGACCGTTATCACATGCACGCCTGTAATTGCCTCCAGCAATTGACCAAATGGTTCCTTCTCGTCGTGACGTTGTGCAGATTCATCGCAGTTACACATCCAGCTATGTCCTCTGCGACACTTCACTAGCTATTTGACGTGCATTATCAGATTCACTCTTGCTTCCATCCATCCTCCAAGACCTTGTGGTCCTTCTTTCCATACCACTGTGGGGAGTCAACACACGTGTACATCCAGCTGTCCCCTTCTTGACATATCTGCAGTTACTTAATGTCTCTAATCAGATTCACGTATGCTGTTCCCTCCGTGTTTTACCAGTTATTTCGGGTCCTTCTGGTCCGTCCGTTGCAGTTAACCAACTATTTCAAGTCCATTATCCAATGCACGCCAATTAATTCCTCCCCGACATGTCATCAACTATGGCCTGTCCTTTCTGCGAATCATACGTGCAGTTGTTCCCCTGCAAGGACGTGTCATCCTGTACTTGGGGTCATCATCGCCAGGACACCGAGAAGAGCCATCCTACGTTCACACGCAATATTCCTTCCAACAATCACATCACCGGCTATGTCACGTTCATTATCACATTGACACCTACAGCCGCTGTTCCCTCAAAGGCCAAAGGGGGAGAGCATCATCACTTGCACATGTAGATCTCCTCGGACTTCGTGCACTCCTGACACTTGAGCTCGCAGCACCAGAACACCTCGCAGTTGCAGACCCGCTTCACCCGCCTTTGCTGCACGTTGTAGCCCCGCCCGCAGCAGATGGAGTCGCAGCTGCCGTCCTTGCTGCAGATCCTCCCGCTCGTCCCGGGGGAGTAGCGGCTCCTCCGGCAGAAGCTTGGAGACTCCTCGATGTAGGCCAGCTCACCGCGTCTCAAGGCCGTCATGTTGGAGTTGTAGAGTCTGTCGCCGCCCCAGTCTCGTATCCTCTTGGACAGATGCGTCTTGCCCGTGGCCTTGTTGGTGTGCGAGAAGGCCTGCACAGACTGCTCGTACTTGTGCTTGAGAATGTTGCCGACGGAATGGAAGGGGGCCAGCTGCAGCCAGCAGGTCTTGACAGTGCACGAGCCCGACACGCCGTGACACTTGCACGTGGTGTTCACTTGGTTCTTCACCACCTGACAAACACATAGAAAGATAGAGATGAAAAGATGCGGCGTTCATTTCGTTCTTTGCCAACTAAAACACAGAGAGATAGAGATGAAAATATATGCGGTATGCCGTGTTCATGTATTTTTTGCCACCTGAAACATAGACAGATAGAGACGAAAAGATGTGGTCTTCATTTGGTTCTTTGCCACATAAAATATAGAAAGATAGAGATATATGAAAATATGCGTTGTTCATTTGGCATTTTGCCGCAAAAACACATAGAAAGATATAGATGAAAAGATGCGTTGTTCATTTGGTTCTTTGCCACCTAAAATACACAGAAAGATACAGATGAAAAGATATTGTGCTCACTTGGGTCTTTGCCATGAAAAACAGACCAAAAAAAGATATACACTAAACGATATTATTGGGTTGACTGGATTCTCCAAGCTCTAAAACACAAATACACACAGACGATGCATCATAGGGTGCACTAGAAAAATCCAGAGTGTACGTTATGTTCATTTTGGTCTTCGTGGTCTGAATCCTCACCAGGATATGACTGAAAGGAATATACAGCGATCATTAGAGACACCGTGAACCTTTGTGTTCTCTTTGTTCAGCGCCTCCTGAAAAACACATAATTATTCACACAAAGGTAACGATAAAAAATGAAAAACACGTCCGGGGATATCATACCCAGGAACTCTCATGTCAAATTTCATAAAGATCGGCCCAGTAGTTTAGTCTGAATCGCTCTACACACACACACAGACAGACAGACAGACAGACACACACACATACACCACGACCCTCGTCTCGATTCCCCCCTCTATGTTAAAACATTTAGTCAAAACTTGACTAAATGTAAAAAAATGATATCGTTTCACGTTTTGCTCACTATGGTCTACTGATCTTACACATCAAGGAGACATGGTAAACATTGCTTTATTTTGTTTTCTTTACTTACGAAGCTTTCTGAAAAGAGTCAGTAACTTTTGGTGTTATACTTGTAAAAGAAAGAGAGAGGGGTGGGAGAGTTTCGTTGTCTGCGCACGTGTATGCGAGCCATTCCAAAAAGATTATGACAAGAGATTTTGCTGAGACTCTATATCTGTGAGAAAGCCAAACTGTCACAGGAAAAGAACAAAGTCCCGCATAATATTTTGTGTGTGATCAAAACGTTGAGAAATGTACACACACTCACCGCGCAAACACACACTAGTTCAACCACACAAGGAAGCTCAGATAGCGAAATAGGCACACACTCACACTCCCGCGCACATTAGCACAATCACAACACAAAAGGCGAATAAAGAACACATATAAAACAAGTCGCGTAAGGCGAAAATACAACATTTAGTCAAGCTCAGTCGAACTCACAGAATGAAATTGAACGCATTGCATTTTTTCCGCAAGACCGTACACTCGTAGCATCGTCTGTCCACCGCTCGTGGCAAAGGCAGTGAAATTAACCATCCAGAAAAGCGCGGTAGCGGTTGCGCTGAGGAGGATAGCACGCTTTTCTATATCTCTATTCTTTTTAACTCTCTGAACGCGTGTTTAATCCAAACATATCATATCTATATGTTTTTGGAATCAGGAACGGACAAGAAATAAGATGGAATTGTTTTTAAATCGATTTCGAAAATTTAATTTTAATCATAATTTTTATATTTTTAATTTTTAGAGCTTGTTTTTAATCCGAATATAACATATTTATATGTTTTTGGACTCAGAAAATGATCAAGAATACGATAAACGTAATTTTGGATCGTTTTATAAAAAAATAATTTTAATTACAATTTTCAGATTGTTAATGACCAAAGTCATTAATTAATTTTTAAGCCTCCAAGCTGAATTGCAATACCAAAGTCCGGCCTTCGTCGAAGATTGCTTGGCCAAAATTTCAATCAATTTGATAGAAAAATGAGGGTGTGACAGTGCCGCCTCAACTTTTACAAAATGCCGGATATGACGTCATCAAAGTCATTTATCGAAAAAAAAAAATTCTGGGGATATCATACCCAGGAACTCTCATGAAAAATTTCATAAAGATCGGTCCAGTAGTTTACTCTGAATCGCTCTACACACACACACACACACACACACACACACATACACCACGACCCTCGTCTCGATTCCCTCCTCTATGTTAAAACATTTAGTCAAAACTTGACTAAATGTAACAAGTCCCGTAAGGCAAAAATACAACATTTAGTCAAGCTGTCGAACTCACAGAATGAAACTGAACGCAATGCAATTTTTCAGCAAGACCGTATACTCGTAGCATCGTCGGTCCACCGCTCGTGGCAAAGGCAGTGAAATTGACAAGAAGAGCGGGGTAGTAGTTGCGCTGAGAAGGATAGCACGTTTTTCTGTACCTCTCTTCGTTTTAACTTTCTGAGCTCGTGTTTTTTTTTTTTTTTTTTTTTTTTTTTTTGACCTCAGTTGCATGCAGGCTGCTGCAACCCTTCTTTTTTTCTTTTTTTTTTTTAGGGGGGGGGGGGGGGGCGGGGAGCATCCTTCTTCATGGATCTTTTTATTTTTTATTTTTTCTACTTCTTTCCGCTTATCCTTAATACCTAGCCTGGACATGTATTCATATGATGGACATTTTTTTTTTTTTTTCTCTCTTCACTACAGTTACTCTAACGTTATGTGCTATTTCATTCACCTTTGCTATGTCTAGTAGTTTGTGCGTTTGTTTGCGTGTATGTGCGTGTGTGTGTGTGAGTGCGTGTGTGTGTGTGTGTGTGTGTGTGTTGTTGTTGTTGTTGTTCCCATATTTCTGTTAAATAATACCATTTTCAGCGGGAAAATACATAACAAGTTAATTAATCCAACGCTCGATGGACAAAAGGCGAGAATTTACAAATTACCAATTACAGTACTAGTTTTCAGCACAGCATCATACGGCGCATATATAAATAACTTTACATTAACAGCACTATACTACTATTTATCTATATTCTTATACACAGTTCAATTTTACTAGAGATTTCGAAGTCGAGCTTGGTTCTGAAATAAGACCTTCATGTTAGTTTTTTTGATTTCCGTACTTAAACTGGCTTGTGCACATTTTCGATATCAATATAAGGTGATTAATTATGAAGGTTTTCTCTATGGGGATATCACGTGTGAAATACCCAACAAGTCGCGTAAGGCGAAAATACAATATTTAGTCAAGTAGCTGCCATTTTTCAGCCGTAGCATCGTCAGTCCACCGCTCATGGCAAAGGCAGTGAAATTGACAAGAAGAGCGGGGTAGTAGTTGCGCTAAGAAGGATAGCACGCTTTTCTGTACCTCTCTTTGTTTTAACTTTCTGAGCGTGTTTTTAATCCAAACATATCATATCTATATGTTTTTGGAATCAGGAACCGACAAGGAATAAGATGAAAGTGTTTTTAAATTGATTTGGACAATTTAATTTTGATAATAATTTTTATATTTTTAATTTTCAGAGCTTGATTTTAATCTAAATATAACATATTTATATGTTTTTGGAATCAGCAAATGATGGAGAATAAGATAAACGTAAATTTGGATCGTTTTATAAATTTTTATTTTTTTTTTACAATTTTCAGATTTTTAATGACCAAAGTCATTAATTAATTTTTAAGCCACCAAGCTGAAATGCAATACCGAAGTCCGGGCTTCGTCGAAGATTACTTGACCAAAATTTCAACCAATTTGGTTAAAAAATGAGGGCGTGACAGTGCCGCCTCAACTTTCACGAAAAGCCGGATATGACGTCATCAAAGACATGTATCAAAAAAATGAAAAAAACGTATGGGGATTTCATACCCAGGAACTCTCATGTCAAATTTCAGAAAGATCGGTCCAGTAGTTTAGTCTGAATCGCTCTACACACACACACAGACAGACAGACAGACACACACACACACACACACACACACACACACATACACACACACACACACACACAGACACACAGACACACACACACACGCACATACACCACGACCCTCGTTTCGATTCCCCCTCGATGTTAAAATATTTAGTCAAAACTTGACTAAATATAAAAAGAGCCTCTTCGCAGCTTAACTTTATATTTTTGCCTGTACATTTAAATATGTACCCTTGACATTCCTGCCATATGGGTTGCACTGCTCTACACTGCCAGAAAAAGTGCTCGATGAAGTCGGTTTCGTTACAATACTGACAGAGATTTGTTTGACGAATTCCCATCTTATGTAGCAAAATGTTGGTGGGATATATATTGTGTAAAATTTTCCAATGCAATAGACGAAGACGG
>NC_090246.1:66722036-66762036 GCF_037325665.1 Littorina saxatilis | reverse complement strand
TTGTTCCACTGGCAATGAGCGCGGCATCTTCAGCGTGTGAGAAAAAATATGATTATTTTTGTAGTGAGGGACAATACGCTTGAAATTGAGATCTGGACTTTATGTCTCTGTTTCTGTCTCCTGCCTCTTTGTCTGTCTGTCTGGCTGGCTGGATTTCTGTCTGTTTCTGTCTGTTTCTCTCCTCTTACGGATCCATGTCTATACGCACTGATTTATTTGTTAAGGATAAGAAAGTGAGAAATGCAGAAGAAAAACTAACTGCAGCGGGATAGTAGCCTTAGGACAAGTTTCAAACGTTGCGAATAGGAAGTAGAGACTTTTGATGAAGAAAGAGAAGAAGAACAAGAAGAACAAGACAAACAAGAAGAACAAGAACAAGAGCCAGAAGAAGAGGAGACTCATGGCAGAATGATTTTGTAGGATAGGAGGAGAAAGGAAGAGAGAGACGAGAGAGCGGATCTGGAATGAGGAGAGGATGAAGCGATGGCCAAGCATTTTAACAAAATGCGTGAAAGCTAATGGCATAAAAATTGACCAACGTTACTGAATGAGGGGTAGGGGTGGTGTGAAGATGACATGACATGACAGAGAGCACAGCATGACTGTAGCAGAAGCTGCAGAAAGATTCGAATAACCTTCCTCCTTATATCCTTATTACATCTGTATGGTTTCAACAATGCCCTCTATTCTTTACGTTAAATATTCTGTGTCTTGTTTTTCGTAGGAACTATTTACCACCCAAAAAGAGTCCATTTTAAGTCGGGTACCTTTAGCGCTGCTTTTAACCAGCTGCACAGATCACATGCCCAAACGACGGTATCACTCAACGAACCGCACGTGCCCCACCCGGCTAACCACCGCAGTCGAGCCCACTCGCACAATGACAGCGAAAATATTTGTTAAAGGAAGTGATACCCCCAGCTAAATATCCTCGCATTTTGCAGTCTTTTATTCCCTCTTTTCAACTTTCTTTTCTCCTCGAGAGAATGATACCCCCAGCGCAAAATTTCACTCCCCTCACTGAGTCCCGCATTTTCAATCTCCCTTTCCTCCTGCTTTTATTATTAATTCCTGTATGAAGACTCTCTTCGCCGTTTAAATCGTTTACACCAACGCCAAGCGTAGAAGAGCTAGAACGACGAAAGAAAAGAGAGCCTATTGAGACGCTAAACAGGGCGCACTGAAGGCACTTTGAGGTCGTGTTTGTCTGTTGTTAACCCGAGAAGCCGGTGGCACTCCACAGGTCGTGAGCTCTTTTCAGCGTGTCACCAAGCTGTCTCAGTCTGCCGTGGCCATTTTGTTGCTGACGGGGGAAAGGCAAAGCTTCCTCCGTTTACTGGTACAACTGCTAATCCGGTTGAGAGGATTTTCAGGCTGGGGTGTGGTCGGCTGTCTCTGCGTGCATTCTTCAACCCCGACTAGGCTGTCTTCTCGGTGCACCGACAGTTTTCCCAAACAGCAAATTGCCAACAGCCTACCTGTTGATGGTGGGGATGGCTCAGTGCATGGATGACTCCAGTGCACCAGTAGTTGATTATAGCCTCCGCCTAAAGACAGGTGGGGAAGAGTAATGACCAAAGAACACTCAGTTCTTCTTGCAGGTCACTGTGCTTCGATCTTTGCTTTTTATCGGGGTTGGGCTGTTTGGATGATGCGGAAGAAAGGAGTAGGGTGCAGGTTTAGGGAGCTAAGGAGAACAAGGGTCCAAAAAAACTTAGTCTATCTTGCTGTAAACCAAACAAAGTGTTTCTTTAAAAAAAAAAAAGCTGCTGTTCCGTTTGAACAGAACCCTGAGATATGTACCCCAAGAACACCGAAGAGGATTGTTCCGGACACTGCGCCAAGCTCACCTCATCCTGTATGAAGTTGTCAGGGGGGGGGGGGGGGTCTTACTGGGCTGAACGAACTGGAGGCATCTGCGCTATGACTAGTAGAAGAAGAAAACACTGGAATGATGCGTTGGGAATTTGGTGGGAGGAAAGATAAGATGTTTACGCTTAGGGTCGATGTCAAGCAGCGTTTGGACACAACACGTAACTCAAACAAGCTTCATTTAGTCGCTACAGAAGTGGTGCTTGTTTTTGGAAGAGATAAAATACACAATGGGACTCAGCACCGAAGGACATCAATGCGTCTTCGTCGGAACTCAGTGGTAAGAGGTGCGCAAGGATCTCCGCTCTGTAGTCAACTCACCTCAGCCTTTATAAAGAAAGCGAAGCTTTTGTCAGTGTCTGAAGAAACCAACCACTTCTTTGGTGGAACTAGTGCAGAAGAAATGTAGGACATCTGCGGTGGGATTAGGCGGTAGACGCAACCTAAGATGGGCAACCCTTTTAAATACATGGAGAATCAATGGGGGAAGAAACCTAAGTGGGGAATCAATGGGGGAAGAAACCTAAGTCAAAAGCCGAGAGAGGGTTGGTCTCGAAATTGCACCAAGTCCACCTCCGCTGTGATAAAGGCCGAAGGAACTAAAGGTATCCATGGTAGGACTTATTGTAAAAATCTTCGACATATTCAGTGGAACTTATCGGTAGACGAAATCCAAGCCATATATGCGACGAAAACAACCGTGGTACGATACCCAAGAAAAGCTGAGAGAAACTAAGAGTCCCGACACTGCACTCACCTCACCTCATCCTGTATGAAGTCGCACAGGGAGGCCGAGGTGCAAGGATCTCTTTCAACAGACAGATTTGTTCTCCCAACAGGGAGGACCAGTGTGGCCAAGCAGAAAAGGCTTTAGGTGATGATTTGCTTGCTGTCGCCCGCCTGAATTGTATGGGGAAATTAACTAAGCTGTGTGCAAACAACCTCCGTTCAGCGGCAAGTGGGTAAGGGGGAAATAACGTCTTAGCCCCGAAACTAAAACGGGAGGCGGTGGCGACTAGGTGCGAAAAAGGGAGCAACCTCAGTTAAGAGGACGGGAAGTGAAGTGAGAACGCCTGCTGAACAGCGGCTTGAAGGACAGCCTGAAAATTAGGCCATTTGAGAGGTCGATGTCTCTTTCGGCAAAGATATTCTACAGCTGAATATCTTTGTTTGAAGAGTGTTGCAAGAACGTATTTCCTTTGGCGAAATTGCCAAAAAGTTATTTTGCAATTTTCGAAAGTGCTTCATTGGCATTTCGTTTTTCCCACCACGGCATCTCAGTCCAAAATGTCGGCAAAGTTTTCTGCGATTTGATATATGTTTTGACGTATCGCCAACTGCTGACACCAAACGACATCCTTGCTCTCGGTGTACGTTTTTCATGTCTACCTGTATACCAGCATGCCTTCTTGTCAAGTTGTGTCTGAAGCTACCTTGATAGACTGTTCTACTTGTATGACTATTTTTCTGCCTATTTGTCTACGTCTGGCTGCGGGGGGGAACAGCCAGTTCATGGTTTAACTTGGTTGGCAGTGGCATCGACATCATGTGAACGATTTCCATACTAAACACGACGGACAAACACTCATAATTTCCGGAAAAGAATGGCTTGATTTAGAGGGCATATGACCTCCCCTCTCCCTGCACACACTCGCGCTAACTGACATCCATTCCAATTTACCCCTCACACATGAGTTTCCTACACCCTATCTCTTTCTCACCACCTTTCCATGGTCATTTCTTCATCTTCCCAGACCCTAACCGGTATCGACGACGTTTTACATTGCAGTCATCCCGCGGACATGCCAAGCGTTGCGTACGAAGAAGAAGGACGAGGTTCACGCTTGGCAAAGTAATGTCCAGCAAAGTAGTGTCCAGTTTTGGCGTTGAGTCAGCCGTCAGGCAATTGACCAGTGACTACCATGTCATGATAGCGTCACAGACAGAGAGCGGCGTCACCGAAGCGTCACACTGCGTCCGCAGAGTGACGTAGCCGCGGCTTATGGATCAACGCTCGGGGAGGCTGATTTCAAGGGGCCGATGACCGTGGAAGTACGGGCGAATGGTTGAACGTACCTTCCTTTCCGTATGAACTTTCTTGTAAATCACGTAAGGTCCGTCCAGACTTTCCCATTGAACAAATGCATGCTTCCACTTCGAGACAGACCAAAATGTGTCGACCTTATATTTATATGGGAGATTTATATAGCGCTTGACGTTCTCTAAGCACCATACGTGTGAGATGGAATTTTTTACACAATATATCACGCATTCACATCGGCCAGTAAATATCAAGCCATTACGGCGAATATTTACTATCCTATTATTCCAAGTCACACGGGTATTTGGTGGACATTTTTTATCTATGCCTATACATTTTTGCCAAGAAAGACCCTTTTGTCAATCGTGGGGTTTTTAACGTACACACCCCAATGTAGTGTACACGAAAGGACCTCGGTTTTTCGTCTCATCCGAAAAACTAGCACTTGAACCCACCACCTGGGCTAGGAAAGGGGGAAGAAAATTGCTTACGCCCCGACCCAGGGTCGAACTCGCAACCTCTCGCTTCCAAGGCAAGCGCACTTACCACTCGGCCACATATGTTTCCTTCTGTTCTGTGCAGAGTTGACATTTTTTACTGAATTCATTTCGTAACTGACGCTTACCTAAATCTCTGAATTTTATTCAACAACACATTTCCTTTCTGCGCAGGAGGCAGCTATAAAGCTGTTGATTTTTGCTATATGTTCAAGTGTAAGGATGCTCTTAAATCTTATCCCATGTAAAACCATAGACAGGTCAGTAGTGCTGTGCATAATCATGTACATAAGAAGGAAGTACCTTGAATGTGAAGAGATCGTTTTGTGCTCGGCGTAATGTGAGTTGGAACTTTATTCCGAGATCAAAACAGATAAAGAATAAAATGTGGGATCAGGAGGTAGCTTTGGTCGAGAAAGAATACTTGAAGAATATATTAAGTGTTTCGAATCGGGAGGGGAACACAGGACAGGACAACCCAAACCGCCCTTTTTCTGTACAGTTAAGCCAACTCGAAAGAGAAAAGATATTTGTATACGGATAGTATGTACGCACAAACGTGTGCTAACAAACACACACACACACATGATTTATCAAATTACATACACATTATTATCAATAACTATACACACATAATGTATATTATTGTTTGTTTGTTTGTGTCTCGATGCTTGGTTGTTGGCAGGGGGTTGTTTGTTTGTTTGTTTGTTTGTTTGTTTGTTTGTTGTTTTGTTTTGCTTTGCTTTGCTTTTTTATTTTTTTTTATTTTACCTTGATTCCAACTCTGCTGTTGTGCTGGTCCACTTTAGCCCGTATGTCTTTGCCGGACTTGTGGGCCTTTTTCAAAAAGCGTCGCGTGAACTGAACCCCGAAGCGAATGTTGTCTCCGCAACCGCCCCACAACCAGGTCTTCTTGCTCTCCACAGGGTCAGACTCGTCACACGTACACCGGTCCAGCGTCCCTTGACTGCATGCACGTGCAAATTCGTGAACCAGCCCCGCTGACGAGATGGCATAGAGGAATGATGTTTCTTTGGTACCTGCAACAGAAATTAATAAAGATGATTGAGAATGGTGAAGAAGTGATGATGTTGTTTGTGAAACTCGTGAACCGGTCTGGCTGCCTTTCTTTGGTATACCGGTAATCAATAGATATTAACAATGAAGGTTATAAAAATAACGAAGAGCAGATTGAAGTAGAAAGTAGTGTGAGCTGCGTTGATGATGGTAGTACAGCAACAGTCTTTTGTGGAAGTATTTGTCGTTATGGTTGCGGAGAGTACTTCATCATGGATTATGTTCTGACTGTAGAGCGGGTGGCTCCAACGTTCGGTGAAGAATGGTATGGTCAGAGGAAAAAAAACAGAGACCGACAACGACAGACATCGAGATACAGAAACTTAGAAAAACTGAGACACAAAAAGACAGATTCGGAAGGACACGAACAGATAAGACGTGAGTCTCTGGAGTAGTTGCAAGAGCACCTATTATACACATATATATAATATAAAAAATATATTTAAAAAAAAGGGTAACCCTTCCCCATAAAAAGAAAAGAAACTGTAATAGTTTTCGAAAACTGACAGACGACGACAGACGGACATCGAAAGAGAAAAATGAAGAAACAAATGCAACCAGATACATTTGGACCGACACTGACAGAAAAGACATCACTGTCAGACATCTTACTGAAAGCAGTTCACACAAACATTAAAAAGGTAAACCCTTCTAATAAAAGGAAAAAAAGGAGGAATATTATCTACATTTTCAAACACTTCAAGTAATTACGTAAACTGTTGTCCCAAACAGTTTCTCCCACGCGTTACAAGTGCGAGCCGAGGTCTCATGATTATCTCCAAAAGTAAACACAGAAGATACGTACACATCTGCCGCTATCTTTATATGCCTCATCGGGTTGAAAGGTCAAGGATCTGGACTCAAGAATAAATGGAAAAAATATTTTAAGGTAAGTGCGTTAGAATATCTTGAAATCTTGTTCTCGCTCTACTTTTTTTGACATTGCTCCATGACTGAACAGCTGTTCTGCTGATTTCAAAAGTCTGAAGTCCTTTCAGAAGTGTGTCTGCTCTTAGGCCCTTTGAGGTTATATTAAGTAAATAAATTAAATGAGTGGTGGCGGATGCAGTTTTCGAAAGATCTTCACGTCTGGCACAATGATCCGACGAACCTAAGACGCTGCTTATTTGATTCTTGTTAATTTTCTAAAAATAACAAAACAGATTCTGGAAGAGAAAGTTGCTGGATTTTCATGTTAGCCCTTTTTTTCAAGTTTTATTTTAAGGTGGGTTTTACCTCAGTTTACTGGACACTGGGAGTATGGTTTCATAGTAGACCTGCGTGTTTTAGTGAGTAATCAGAAGTAATATCGGACAAAATACGAACCGTCTACTTTTTAACCGACTAAGAACTAAACACGAGGATGTCAGAATCAGGAGAAAGCATCTCGGAAATTAGGAGAGAAATACGAGAGATAGATAGATAGAGAGAGAGAGAGAGAGAGAGAGAGAGAGAGAGAGAGAGAGAGAGAGAGAGAGAGAGAGAGAGAGAGAGAGAGAGAGAGAGAGAGAGAGAGAGAGAGAGAGAGCATCTTCAGGGCGGCAGGTAGTTGTTTTAACATTGTGTCTGTAGCTGTCGGCGCTCTCATCCATCGTTTATTTCCCCGCCACGGGGGCAACGTGCAGTCGACACAGACTGACAAGGGTAAGAAGCGCATATCCTTCTCAAGAGCTTGTTTCCCCCATCAAAATAAAGGTTGTGTCGATAGTTTCGTCACAGTTTCAACTGAACTTACTATGGAGGCAGAAAACAGGACAAGCGTTTTTTTCTCAAGAGTTATTTCTTGTTAATAAGGTCAAATCTGTAAATGCTGGCAAGGTAATTGTTGAAGTTCTTGGGTGTTTGTTCATTTTTTAACTCGCATTCGGCGAAGAAAAAATTAAAGACACATGGGAATGTATCGTCAAAAGCAACTGTGCTATTGCGCCTGAGATGGCTATTGAAAACAAATTGGTCCCTTTCAATTTAATGAGTGAGTTTCTTCGTGCATCAGTTTGCCTTCTGTTATTATATAGCCACGGCTGCAATGTTACGAAAAACTGCATCGTCCTAGGGATAGTATAGGTCTGTTTTTTGTTTTTTTTTACTTTGTAGACCTGGCCTGGGCATTCTACCAAGTTGAAGAAGAACCGGTGTAACACGAGAAAATTACTTCCACGAGATTTTTACTCCGGAGTAAACATTTCGTACGAAAAAGTTACTCCCTTTACGAAAAAAGCACTCCCCCATTGCACGAGAAAATTACTCCCCAAGACAGGTGAGTTCCGAGTAAACATTTTGTTCAAAAATGTTACTCCCCTGACGAATAAAAAACGAATAAATTACTTCACCCCAACACGAGCAATTTAACTTCCCATGCCAGGTGTACGAAATGTTTACTCCCTTGTCCCCTGTTAGTCTTGGTGGTGGAAGGGGTGGACTGGAGAGTAGCGCGACATTCGTGTGCGCGAGATCACTTATTGGCATTATCCCTTCGCCCGCATCCCATTTTTGCGTACGAGATTTTTTGTGGAAGTAAAAAAAATGGGGAGTAAAAATTTCGTGGAGGGAGTAATTTTTTCGTGCCTTGGGGAGTTCTTTTCTCGTACGAAAAGTGTACTCGGAGTAAGAATTTCGTACGAAATATTTACTCCGGAGTAAATTTTTCGTGGAGTAAAAATTTCGTGTTACACCGGGATTCGTCCCAAACTTTCACAAATAAAGATCATTTGTAGTCGCCTTATCATTAATCTAAAATCTAAAAGCAATCGGCTATTTCCAAGATCAGTGGATAGGTCTGAGTCTGTTCTACTCTGGACCAGCAGGCTAGAAATGTAACAGACAGACAGACAGAGACAGGACGAGACAGAGACAGAGAGAAGAAAGGCAAAGAAAGAGACAGAGGGAAGAGAGGGAGAGAAAGAGATGAACTACTTAGATACATCCCCAGACTTTCTTGCAGGTCATGCCGTTTAAAAAGCCTTTACCAACAGTCACAAAAAGGACGGTATCTTCCACATCCAAAATGTTTGTGATTGTCGCTCTCTTTGAAGCGTGAGACAAAACTGTACACAGTTTGGATGTAAGCAGACAGATGGGTAGAGGTTACACATCAGTCGTCATTATCGCCACCTGGTTGACAAGTGCCTCTTTTTTCAGTTATAGCATTTCACCTTGAAGACAGATTGTTGCGAGTCATACGCTTTGGGTAGGAGGGTCATAGGCCTACATAGATAACCGATACGGTTTATAAGTTTGGGCTACATCGACAGAAAATACTTTATAGCTGACACTTAATGCATTAAAGTTCAGCAAATTATCGAATGGTTTGTTTTCTCGTTTCAATTAACTACTATCCTTCTCCTTTGCCACCCCCCTCCCCTCCACCCCGTCACCCATCGGACCCCCACGAGCCCCCCATCCATTCCCGAGCCAAGCCCTCCCCCCTCTCCCTCTCCCTCTCTCTCTCTCTCTCTCTCTCTCTCTCTCTCTCTCTCTCTCTCTCTCTCTCTCTCTTTTAAGAAGATTAGGCTTTGCTAAAAACCTCTACAATGTTTTTATAAAGTTCAGTTCAGTTCAGCTCTCTCTCTCTCTCTCTCTCTCTCTCTCTCTCTCTCTCTCTCTCTCTCTCTCTCTCTCTCTCTCACACAGTTTTCCCCCCGTCTGTCATTCTCTCTCTGTCATGTGATCATGACATATCATGGATACATTACTTGTCAAGCTAAGATTAAAGGTTAGATCATAGGTTACCTCATACTATCACTGACTTGACACCTAAAAACAATCATGTATATTATTTTGTCACATTTCCGCGGTGACACTTTTGTTATCCGGTAAAACAAGATGAGTAATGGCTGTAATGATATCTGCCCCCCCCCCCCCCTCCCCGCATCCATCCCGCCCTACCCTTCCATACCGCAGCTCAACCTCCAACAGGTCTCCTCCACCGCCTTTGCATATATCGTACATACCTTACATCCCTGAAAACACACACACACACACACACAGCACACACAGCACACACACACCACACACACACACCACACACACACACACATACACACACCACACACACACCACACACACACACACACCACACCACACACACACACACACACACCACACACACACCACACTCACACACCACACACTCCACACACACACACACACACACACACACGCACACACAATTTCCAGGACCCCTTCTTTTACCTGTGTTCTTTCTTGATTTGTCTTCTTCTGTTTATTCCTAGTTTAAATATTTATTATCACTATTCACATCCCTTGTTCAAATGTTTGACACAGAAGTAATGATGAAGATTTAAAATGCAGCTTACTGAATTTGTGTTGTTTACTTCTGTTACAAAGAAACCTGTGCAAAACAAAGAACTAAGTGTTCTCTGTAAATCTGTCAGTAAATCTGTTTAATAGTATAGTGTGTTCCAGGGAAACTCCTTGGAGGCATTTCTTACACACAAAGTCTGTCACCACTAAAATACTACAAAGTTGTATGCGTATAAAATACACTTATCAAAGCACCTGATAAAGAAACACAAAAACGTGTGTAAAGATCACAAGGCAAATCTGTTAACATTTCCAAACAACCCCAGCTAACCTTACAGCCATCTGTCGTTTCATTGAGATGACCGCCTCCCCCACCTCAACCCCCTCCCCCACCACCACCCTGTATCCCCTCGGTCCCACACAGCCATCAAACCGTCGAGAAGCCCCATGCCACTTTATGTTCTTTCTCTTCAGATGGGGGTGGTATTGGGGTTTCACACCCAAGCCACAATTACAACTGAACCTCACAAGAATAAGGGGAACAAAAGAGTTGCCATTAGTTTTAATGTAAAGGAAGAAGAAGTAGAATTGGAAAGAGAAAGAGGGGGGAGATAGAGAGAGAGAGAGAGAGAGAGAGAGAGAGAGAGAGAGAGAGAGGAGAGAGGAGAGGAGAGAGAGAGAGAAAGAGAAAGAGAGGGGGGGGGGGGGGAGATAGAGAAAGAGAAAGAGAGAAAGAGATAAGATAAGACAAATGTTTATTAAGGTACTGGAGTAAGCATACAAACGTGCTTTATTTTTTACATCCATATTCTCGCCCGATGAGGGACTACTCCATATTAAACATATGTACATGTATACACACAAGTTTCATACAAGTATCAAACACAAACACAGGTACGAGAGAGAGAGAGAGAGAGAGAGAGAGAGAGAGAGAGAGAGAGAGAGAGAGAGAGAGATAGACAGACAGACAGACAGACAGACAAACAGAGAGAGAGACAGAGACAGAGAGGCAGAGAGAGACAGACAAGGAGAGACAGAAAGATCAGAAAGAGAGAGAGCAGGATGAGAGAGAAAGAGATAGATTCACAAACCACTCAGACACACAAAGACAGAGACAGAAAGACAAGAAGGACGCTGAGATAGCGAAGTTATGGATCTTCTACGAATAATACCCACTCCCACAAAAGGATAACAAAGTATCATTTTTGACATTTCGACTTTTTGGTATCCCTTGAAAGTGAAGATAACAAGCTTTCAGATGGTCTTTACTACAAGTGTCTATTATTTAGCAAAAAATCCCTAGCAACAGGTTTTAGTTTAACTTCTAAAGCTTAAAGTGACTGATAATGATTACATGTAAACTTTTCTTCAATATGCATCACAAAAAATGAAAATGAAATTTGTTTTAAGTCAAAAAAAAGTGAAGAAAGAAACAATTATTTGGGGGTTAAAAGGGTGCTTATTTTTCGTCTGCAGTGCAATAAAACCTCATTTTTATTATATTTGCAAAGCGAATCTGAAATTGATATTTACAGAATAGATATAACACATTTGGTAGAGTGCAGAAATGCAAAAATCTCAAAATTCAAAATGTTGGCCATGGCTCAGGTTTATTGCTGTTATCTCTGTTTGGCCACAGCGACTTTGTTATCCTTTTGTTGGAGCGGGTCACAATTGTCATTATGTCAATCCACTTTCCCTTCGTCAAGAAAGTCTGATGTTCACAAAAATCAGCTGGACCGCGCAGACTGAACAAAATGATAACGTCGAAGAGAAATAAAACTGAATCGATACGGGCGCTTGAATATAACTGAGAAAAAAATCATCAAATACTCTCACACATAATTATTGCATTGACTTACTTTCTGTTGCTAATATAAGTGAACCAAAGTCTACCAAAGAAAACGGGGGTCAAATCAAACGCCGTTTTAACCTGGACCGCAAAAACACGGTGAACGAAAAGTAGCCTAAGTCATCACTCCCCCCGGTAACCCCATTTCTCAGCGCTGCTCATCTTCTGGGGAGGCTCATCTTCTCCTATTCCTCCCCCATTTCACGGCAGATACATCGATAAGCAGGGGTGGAAACAAGCACATTAATCAGATAAGGCGACTGGAGGGTGTTTAGAGAAACCACACACAGTTTGACAGAAGGTTCGGAGGATGACGGTGTCACATGTAGGCCTTCAGCAAACCCCTATGCGCATCATGGTCTTCAATGGAAATTGTTGAATGCGTACTGTGGTTGATAAATTGGTTGGTTGGCAGTATTCTCTTGGTTGTTCACTGCTGCCTACAGCGGAGAAACAAAATCAGAAATGGGATAAAAACCCACTGAAAAGATTTAAAAGAATGGATTTTTTTCCCCTGCTTCCGCGAAATGCTTTTAGAGTAAAATCCTCTTCCACTTCATTTTTTACTTTTCTTTGTTTATTTTCAGCCAGTTTGTTTAGCTTAACTCGACACGTTTATTTGCAAAAATTGAAATAGATTTATGTCTTCTTTTTTTTACTTTCTCCCCACAAACCTGAAATCTTGGACCTTTTTTAACAACTGTAATTAAGCTTTGAGTTATTGAAATGAGCTGGATATAAAAACGTTCAGCTTTTCAGAGAGAAAAAAATGATTACAGATGAATTGTTAAAACTGCTCAGCAGTACGACGTAAATAAAGATTTAGATGCGAGCGTGTGTACGTTTGTGTGTACTCTCTGTTTAAACAAACGTACTGCCCACGCGACAGGTGCTGAAGAGAAAACAAGCACTTGCAGTATGTGCAGCAACGGATAAATTATAGTGTCATGGTCAGATAAGCAAGGGGCCCTTTGACTCGCGGCCCTGAAGTAGCCCGAGGACAGACACAGATGGCCCACGGCGCCGAATGCACTTACACAGGCTAGTCAGTACTGACGGCACGTGCAATTCGGACTGCTGTTGAATCAAAGACAAGGGTGTTCACTGTAACTAGAACAACTCGCTATAACAGTAAGTAATATATAACAATATATGTAGATATTCATAATGAGAGCGCCGCTTAAAAGGCCGAAACTGCCCTCAAACCTTTGGAAGTTTTAAATAGAAATGAGAGATATGATTACGTCAAAAACGCGATTGCAGAAATAGTACGTCAAAAGATATATATAGGCACCTTGAAAGATTCTTGGCCATTTGCATAAGATTAGTAGGCATGCATGGATTATAGTCTCGGGAGACTATGGACCTCCAGGGCGCACAGCCTGGGTGGTTAAATATTGAGGACAGACTGCTATCCATGCAGCAAGCCCCTATTTTCCACGTCGTTGAAATGGTCCGATGGTTCAGGTCGTATAGCATAAAACCCATTGGTAATTGTGCTTGTAAGGTAAGCATTCGTTAACACATGCACTCTTTAGAAATACAATATGGATAAAGTCAAAAAGTCAAGGAGCCTATACTGGAAATCTTAAGGGACTTGAAGGGGTATCGACCGGTAAGCAACTTGCAAAGAATCCGCCGGTAAACATTTGTTATTCACATCCATGTCCTTTGCCCTTTATGGGTTTTTTCATCAGGAGTTCTCCAACTTCCCATTATTGTTTTATTAATTGTTCACGATGTTCTTTTATAAAAAGAGAATACTACATGGCTTGCTGTGTCGTACCAGATTTACATCAGTTGCTTTTTTTATAAATCTTTAGATGCGAGCGAAAGAGAGCTCTTCAATATCTGAAAAAGCAACGAGTGTGTAACAATTATCATTATTATCTATGTCCAAAAATAGAATATGTTCCTATAGTAACGACTGTTTTAACAGGCGGATTCACGCCTTTAAGGAAAATGGAAACTTGACAGCGTGTTCAGTTCGTACTTGACAGAATACCCAGTGTTTTTATCGTTGACACGGATGTGCAAGCCTTTCGCACATTATTGCACCGTTCCTTCACCCAAGCCCTCCCCTGTATTAACAATACCCGTCACTGTACCCATCCAGAAATACACATTTCTACGTCTGTTGTTTCGGTTGAAAGGAACACGTATCGAGACAGGGGTGGTTGGGAGGATTGAAAGTGCAGAGTGACAAACATCGTAACACTGCAGCGGAGAAATGACGCATGCAGCAATGGGCATTAAGAAAACAGCAGGTTTCCTCATCGGGTCGTTACCTTTATTATTTTCTTTCCCCTTTTGTGTTGTCTTCTTTCTATCCCTCTCTCTGTATTTTTATCTCTGTCTCTGTCTCTGTCTGTCTGACTCTCTCTGTGTCTCTGTCTGTCTAACTCTCTCTGTGCCTCTGTCTGTTTCTCTCTCTCCCTGTCTTTCTCTCTGTCTGTCTGACTCTCTCTGTGTCTCTCTCTCTGTGTCTCTCTCTCTCTCTCTCTCTCTCTCTCTCTCTCTCTCTCTCTCTCTCTCTCTCTCTCTCTCTCTCCTCCTTCTTCGTCTTCTTCTTCACGCGTCTTATCTTGTAACCATACAATAGCGTTGTATCGTTCTGCTGTTCGCTAGACAGTTAATTAGGAGTTTTCAACAAGCTGCTAACTATCTGTAAAACCAGACTCAACAGCACGGCAATTTCATTTTCTCTTTCAATTGCTTTCCGTTTCCGAAGTACTGGAGCAAGTTCTGCCTTACACACTCCATTACTGTCTTGAAACCTAATGACGGCAAGAGTCTGTCTATCCCTCGTTCCACCGACTGACTTTTTTCGCAAGTCTGGAAAAGAAAAGAGAAGAAAAGGTTCTGGCATTTGGATATACACACCCACACGCGCAAACTAGAAACTATCGCGTGCACACACAAGTGCGTGCACACGTAGGTGCATTCGCACACACACATACGCACACCGCGCGCGCACCACAGCCAGTATCAGCCAGTATTTGAACGAATCGGTGTGTTTTACCAAGTGTTTGCTTCAGTTCTTTAAATGCTACAATCATGACGTCTATATCCCGAACGAAAAAAACATAATAATTGTCACTTGTGCCGAACAATTCATTAAACGGTGGTGTCCCTAAATCAGCCGGTCCTATTGTCTTTGATTAAAAACGTTTCAAATTCTGTCAATATAACTAGGTGATGATGTGCACGTGTGCCAAATAATTACTTTACGGTATCCCCTAGGTGAACCTGGCAAACAAACACCTTGCTCGCACATAATTAACCCACTACGCACATGGACCATAAACTGACAGAAACCTCTAACAAATGCGGCTACAGCATTCTCAGAAGCTTTTTACAATCACGGCTACGAGCGAACCGAATAGCGCCAACAGGGCCCAGAGATACTTTAAAAACCCACGGAAGAATGAGAAACGTTTTGCTACATTGACTTGTCGCTGAATCGCGATTGTGAGCAACCTTTCGGAAAAGGCATTCCACTCGTCCAAATGAGCATAAAAACGATCCCGTGTCTGGCTTTCACTCTTTAGCCAAAATCCAGCGGACCCTCTTTCTTCGTGTTCAAGAAAAGAAAAACAGAAAGAAGAAAAAAAATCCCGAGAAAAAGAGAAGCACGGCCGGGAGTTTTCCCAAGTCTGGTGTTATATTGATGACTGACAGTTACCCTTCAGTCATATAATAGTCTTTTGTCAGCCTTTTGACACCTGTCTCTGCCTAAGCCGCCTTTTAGGAATGGCTGAAACTCCCCATTCACCACCAACTCCGCTAAAGTGTCCCTATTTGACAGAGAATCGGCACCCATCCGGTCGGGCTTGAGTCATTTCGCGTTTCCGTTCATGCCTGATGAAACTGCAATGAAAGGTGTGTTGTGGGGTAAACGTTGACAAATAACTGTCGATTTCATTCCGGTACAACAACAACACTCTTATAGAAGCAATAACTATTATCCGGTAACTGTAACATAATCAACTGAAAAATATGACTGCAACGTGTATTTTGATGTATGATACTATGCTCAATAATATGAGCCCGTCCATTATTATTTTTGTAAACAAAAAAAGTGCCATGTCAATAAACTGAGCTCTTCCAAACTAATATCTGGATAACAAAAAAGTATGTCTTTAAGTCTTACCTAAAGAATAACACAAAATATCAATGAATGTTGCGATGCGATGCATAAATACGTCCTAGGTCATAAAGCATGAAGTGTTTGCAAATATAAAAGCATGGCTGGAATATCATAAGCCACCAGTGAAAGTACTTAATTAGGGACAGAGACTTTTATTACAATAAGCAGAAGCAGGAAACCAGCTTATTACAAAGTCTTAAACCCGAAAACTCTGTCTTTGAAAAAATGTCATAGCACCAAGAAACCCGGTCAAGAATTTGAATCTGGTTGCAGCGGATCGAGCCCGTGGGATCGGACCTTCCAGATTCCTTTGCGAACAGCCAAAGTCGAAAGCAACATTCTCATAAAATCTTACTTGGAAACCATGTTGTTTTTGTTGTTGTTGTTGTTGTTATTGTGTGACTTAGAATAAAGGCCGTGAAAGGTGAATGCTCGCCCTAATAGGCTTGAGGTTTGCTGGCCGATGTGAATGCGTGATATATTGTGTAAAAAATTCCATCTCACACGGCAGAAATTAATATGTAAAGCGCATTGAGCATATATATGATTATGCGCTATAGCAAATGTCCATTATCATTATTATTATTATTATTGCTGTTGAATTTGCAGAGATATGTCTGTCATCTATTTCGACCGTTTTCAATCATCGCGCAATGTAGGCAGTCGTTCTCCGTCTTTGGAAAAAATCAGAATCATGATAATGAGAAGCCGAACAAGTGAAACCTTCGCATGTAACCTACACAGGTCATCAGACTTTTGGGGAAGGTGTGTGGGAAGGACAGAACGTGACAACAACCGTTAATTCCCCGTTAATAAATCATGCCATAACGAGAATATCCTGAGAGATCATGAAAAGCGCGGCATACAACTTTACTCATTTGGAAACGGGGTTTGGCTGCTTTAAAAGTGGCGCCCATTTATCCGCAAAAAGGACATACCACCGTACAATACCCGTAGTTTTCCACGGAGCGCCAATAAGGCGAAACATTGTTGCATGGCAGAACAAACTGCGAGATCAACTGGTATCGGTGACAAAAACGTCAGTAGCGATGATTCTAACAAGTACCACAAAACACCTATTTGTCAAGTTTTCGGTGGCTAGGTACGCTTCGCTAACAGACGACAAAACGTTTGGATCCGAGTATGCGTAGAAAAGTATCCGGCAAATCGCTTAGATTTTCAGTGCGCATCACTTAACGCATTTACAGAAGGCGGTTCTGACTGGAAATCCCTTTTCTTTGCACCTTTTGCAACATTTCTGAACCGAACCGATAGGATTGAATCGTTGTAGCAAAGACTCTGTATATTACTTGTTTTGCAAGCAGTGCATATACCTCCCTCCTTTCTTGCAACTTAGACTCACCATTGCAAAACGCTTCATGTACTGTTTTGTTACTCTGTGGTTAGACAACTATGCATAATCCACCCAGGTAACTTCCATGTAAACTATTATGTACGGTACGTCGTTCTTTCTGGAAAAAAAGAAGGAAAGACTTCGTTTTTTCACATTTTTAATGCATTAGTCCTTCTGCAACTATTGCCACATATAAAAAGAAGACGAAAAAATGTGCAGAGCACATTTTATCTGTAGATGAAAATCAGCACTAAGATGGCAGACGACGAATGTCATACACATGGCAGTTTGTAATGCTTCCATATCTTTTCAGATAACTTCTAGATTGCCTCGATTACAACAAACAGAACTAAAATAGTGAGGCAAAACCCATTTGTTCACACCGAGAAGTCGTATGTGGCTTGATTTTCAGCCCCGATGACACATGTTACGGTAAATAAACGCAGGTAGAGAGAAAGAGAGAGAGAAAGAGAGAAAGAGAGAGAGAGAGAAAGAGAGAGAGAGAGAAACAGAGACAGACAGAGACAGAGACAGACAGACAGACAGCGAGACACAGAGACAGAGACAGAGACAGAGAGGGGGAGAGGGAGGGAGGTGGAAGTGAGAGAAAGATGGAGGAACAGATAGACTCGTGAAAGACAGACAAAGACGCTCACCGAGAGAGTGAGAGAGAGAGAAAGAGAAAGGGAGAAGGAGAGAGAGAGAGCGAAAGAGAGAGACAGACAGACAGAGACAGAGACAGAGACAGAGAGAGAGAGAGCAAAAGATAGAGAGAGTAAAAGAGAGAGAGAGAGAGTGACATTACAGATACAGGGAGAGAGACAGAGACAGAAACAGATACTGAGAGAAAGACACGGAGGTCTATGTAATAAAAGAGACAAACGTCACCTGCTGACGGTACGAGCGCAGCACGTGCCGAACGCCACAAGTGTGACATCTAGGTCATCTGCGGTCTGACCTTTTTAGAAACGACGTGAATGCACCCCTAGCTGGTGCTTTTCTCTCTCGATCAGGCATCACTGGTGCAGCAATGTCGGTTTGTGTTAGCAGTCAGTGAAACACCGAATCATAATTCAAATCGCCGAAAACTTTACCCTCATTTCGGCAAATTGAAAACATTTTTAGCAAGGGCTATACAAAACTACCGAACATTTCCGAAAATGTATCACCTTTTTGGCAACTTTGAAGAAGACATTAATACAAACCAATCCCTGACATCATGTACGTCGACTTGCCGCAGTTTGCCAGTTGTCAGGTTTTTTTGGGTTTTTTAACTGGCAAAGGGTTCAGCTAGTACAGACCAGCAACATACGTCACAAAATGATCATTACGTACGAGCGTATACACCAGCTTTTGGGTAAAGTTATGCGCCAAAGCTCTACTTATCCAAACCTGAGATTTTATCTTCGAGTCATTATATTAATTTTCCTTTTTACATTTAGTCAAGTTTTGACTAAATGTTTTAACGTAGAGGGGGAATCGAGACGAGGGTCGTGGTGTATGTGTGTGTGTCACTGTGTGTGTGTGTGTGTGTGTGTGTGTGTCTGTCTGTCTGTGCGTGTGTGTGTGTGTGTGTGTGTGTGTGTGTGTGTGTCTGTCTGTCTGTCTGTGCGTGTGTGTGTGTGTAGAGCAATTCAGACCAAACTACAGGACCGATCTTTATGAAATTTGACATGAGAGTTCCTGGGAATGATATCCCCGGACGTGTTTTTTCTTTTTTTCGATAAATACCTTTGATGACGTCATATCCGGCTTTTTGTAAAAGTTGAGGCGGCTCTGTCACACCCTCATTTTTCAATCAAATTGATTGAAATTTTAGCCAAGCAATCTTCGACGAAGGCCGGACTTCGGTATTGCATTTCAGCTTGGTGGCTTAAAAATTAATTAATGACTTTGGTCATTAAAAATCTGAAAATTGTAATTACATTTTTTGTTTTATAAAACGATCCAAAATTACTTTTATCTTATTCTTCATCATTTTCTGATTCCAAAAACATATAAATATGTTATATTCGGATTAAAAACAAGCTCTGAAAATTAAAAATATAAAAATTATGATTAAAAATAAATTTCTGAAATCGTTTTAAAAACAATTTCATCTTATTCCTTGTCGGTTCCTGATTCCAAAAACATATAGATATGATATGTTTGGATTAAAAACACGCTCAGAAAGTTAAAACGAAGAGAGGTACAGTAAAGCGTGCTATGCAGCACAGCGCAACCGCTACCGCGCTGAACAGGCTCGTCACTTTCACTGCCTATTGCACTAGCGGCGGACTACGGTCATTGTGAACAAATGCAGTGCGTTCAGTTTCATTCTGTGAGTTCCACAGCTTGACTAAATGTAGTAATTTCGCCTTACGCGACTTGTTTACATTTAGTCAAGTTTTGACTAAATGTTTTAACGTAGAGGGGGGAATCGAGACGAGGGTGTGGTGTATGTGTGTGTGTCTGTGCGTGTGTGTGTGTAGAGCGATTCAGACCAAACTATTGAACCGATCTTTATGAAATTTGACATGAGAGTTCCTGGGAATGATATCCCCGGATGTTTTTTTCTTTTGTTCGAAAAATATCTTTGATGACGTCATATCCGGCTTTTTGTAAAAGTTGAGGCGGCACTGTCACACCCTCATTTTTCAATCAAATTGATTGAAATTTTGGCCAAGCAATCTTTGACGAAGGTCGGACTTTGGTATTGCATTTCAGCTTGGTGGCTTAAAAATTAATTAATGACTTTGGTCATTAAAAATCTGAAAATTGTAAAAAAAAAAATAAAAAAAAAAAAGATCCAAATTTACGTTCATCTTATTCTTCATCATTTTCTGATTCCAAAAACATATAAATATGTTATATTTGGATTAAAAACAAGCTCTGAAAATTAAAAATATAAAAAATATGATCAAAATTAAATTTTCCAAATCAATTTAAAAACACTTTCATCTTATTCCTTGTCGGTTGCTGATTCCAAAAACATATAGATATGATATGTTTGGATTAAAAACACGCTCAGAAAGTTAAAACGAAGAGAGGTACAGAAAAGCGTGCTATCCTTCTCAGCGTAACTAATACCCCGCTCTTCTTATCAATTTCACTGCCTTTGCCAAGAGCGGTGGACTGACGATGCTACGAGTATACGGTCTTGCTGAAAAATTGCATTGCGTTCAGTTTCATTCTGTGAGTTCGGCAGCTTGACTAAATGTATTTTCGCCTTACGCGACTTGTTTCCCTTTGTGTCCGTAATAGGTGCTCTCTCTATCTCACTCTCACGCTCTCTCTTGCATCTGTAATCACATGATCGTCTATATCAATTTGCAAAGTTCCAGTACCATACGACTTTTTTGCACAATTAAGCTGCTGGTCGTACGATGATGACTTTTGCTGTTGCCCTTTCAGCTCCGAAATCAATAAACAATTCATTTATATGTTTACTGAGGAGCGTTCTCACGAAACTGACTAAACTAGTCAGCTGCAGCTCCCTTATAACCCATAGTGTGCCAAGAATGTTTCTAGTTTTTGGACTGTACGTACGAAAATGAGACGTGCTGAAACCAGTGTCGGAGTATGCTGAAAATGCTTTATCGACGCCGTCAAATAAACAGCCAGATGATCTCGTGCGACACACAATCTGCCGTCAGATAGCAGGCGTCATAAATAGCCATCCAGCGGTGCCACGGAGAACTGAGAGAACTGAGTAGCGGCAAAGATCTTTGGTAGCGGAGGCATTTCTTGTAAACATCGACATCGCGCTCAAAGTACCTACAAGAAAGATACTCACAATTAGCTAGTGTGTCTCAGCTCCCCTCTGTCTGTGAAGGCGCCGTAGGTTATAGCAAAGATATTATACTGCTACGCTAGCAGTAGAATATATTCCGTTACAGTCTGTAGTCTGCGTTGGCGGAGGTCGCCGGTATACTGGGGGGTTCTGATAAAGCGCACTAACCGTTTACAAAATGACTTTGTCAGTCTTACTCGTTGAAGATTTTGTTCCGTGAAAGATGCTGCGCATCATTTTTGTCCTCTGCTAGAATCACCAGTAAGGTGTCAGCTTTTTAGGAGAGGCTAAATTTGGTGTTTACAGCCAATGCAATTTGAAAAGCATGTCAATGAGACATGCATATTAAGATGACCAAACAGAATCAAACTATAAATCTAATAATTTTACAGAATCCATATTTCAAACATCTTTCTACCCCCTCCCAGTACCCACGTACCCACCCACGCTTACACACATGGCAAGAGTGAGTGGCTGGGAAGGCGGTTGGCGAGACTAAAATTAATATCATAGCTCAGTCAAGTCAGGGGTAAAATTCATTCAGGCCACCCCTTTCTGTGTCACTCAGAAGTACGTGTGTATAATATACAAATAACAGTGAGTCAAATGTAAGACAACGACGGCTATAGAAATTGTAAACAACGTATCCTGATTTGACCATTCAAAATAGTGTGTAAAGTCATATCATACTGAATTAGATGGGTGTTGGCAAAGCTTCGACTCGGTTTCAAGGTGACGTGTAAAGGAGGCAATCAAAAATGTACCTTTGACAAAATATTCTACAATTAACCGGCTCTGGCCATTCAAAATAATGTTCGAAGTCCTATCTCACTGAAGATGATGGTTATCGACATGAAGTACGTTTCAAAGCTTCGATTCTGTTCGAAGGTGCAGAAGCGAAGATCAAAACCCTGCTCTTTGAACAAATATTCTGTACAAGGTGTGAAGATAACCAGATAAAGCGTACTGTTAGGAGGCAGGTATATATGGTCTTAACTGCAATTAGGCACAAAGCAAACAAGAGGCATGACTAAGGCCACATAATATGATGATTGGGGACAAGCCTCACGTTATAGTGGTGGCGCCAGTACAAAAATAATCAGATATTGCTGGCAGTTTTGTCGTGTCATGCAATTCACGAAAGATTCAAAATCTAAGAAAGACAAAAATAATGACCATCCTTCTAGCACCATTACCGTATCTCAGACGAAACCTAGGTAGTCCTATTGTTAAATTGGTAGAAGACCTCAGTCCATGTCTTCAGCACCTGATATGAGCAGGTGAAAGGGCAGATAAAAAAGAGAGGTCCACAGCAATTTGACCACAAAGGCGTAAATCTTCCCCAAACAGTAAACCATTATCGACAAATTGTGAAAGCTAGGTTCATGCTAAAGTTCAAGTTGAGATGGCTGGTCAATTATTCAACTATCAGTGCCTAACAAGTACATGCCTGTATTTTATCATTGAGTTCGAACTTCGCGATGTAAATGTACAGAAAATAGAAGATTAAGAAGAAGAAAAGACGAAAGAGGGTTGCTGCCATTTCGGGCTTAAATACTGTACAATAGTATCAATACTGGTAAGATTTCTCTAATATGATTATAGAGTTGGGGAAAACGACATTACCCAGTGCCCTTTCAACGCCTTTATTCATTCGGAGGGGATCATTTTAGGGCATCGTAAAGTATCAAAGCAGTTTTTGTTCTGTTTTTTTCTTTTAACTTCTTTAACTTGTTCTTTTTCATAATACAGCACGAAAAAGATCATGTTTCTCAATATCATCATGGTTGCCCTTTGATAATGCAGACCCAGAAATCAATCTATTTATTACAACACTGTTCTCAAATACGCAAACAAAACCGCAAGCACAAAACCTCTGACTGAAGGAAGAGCGATACAGGGTGTGTGTAGGTGGGTGGGGGGGGGACGCGGGGAAGGGTGGAGGGATGAAGATACATGTCAGATATATGCTTGTAAACTCAACAGGAGGCCAGTAGAGAAATGGGAACACTTTTGGCAAGACCTGTTGCAAACTCTCCCGTCCCGGCGGCTGTTTACGATTTGTCAATCGAGCCTGCCCACCTTTTTACACTATGGTATATAGCACACAAAAAAAGGTGCACTGCATCACATTTGATTATAAGAAATGCTTTGTGCGCTTGAAACGTTTGTATGTGGTCTCATCATTTTGGTCATCTGATATAATCTTTTCTTTTCTTTTGTCTTTCTTTCACACATACACCCGGCCACACATACACACACCCCCATACACGCGCACACACACACACACACACACACGCACACACACACCCACACACACGCGCGCACACACACACACACCCACACACACGCGTGCACACACACACACACACACACACACACACACACACACACCGACACACACACACACACTCGAATTTGAATATAAAATGATAGAATATAAATCAAGGCCATAATTAAAGCGCTGCTGCTGTGTTATCACCGTTGCAAGAGGGGCGGACACGCTTAGACGATATTATTCACTGACATTAGGGGATAAGTTAGACACTCACCTTTTATCCAAATACAATATAGTCTTAGGAGTGAAAACTTAAACAAAAGATATTTAAAAGCCAGAGAAATAACAGTGAATATTCTAGTACAATATACAATTCTTCAGACATACGCACTTTGTAAATATATATTTGCTTCACTGATGAAACTGTAATATTTCTCTCTTCCTTTCCTCAAAATAAAAGTAATAATACATTTTTAAATCACAATTTCACAACTTTGCAAACAAACGAGTGCTGGACTCACAATCAGATTGATATCATTGGTTTGGTTTTGATTTAAGGAATGACAGTGATGCGACTTTTGTGTGTTTCGCTCAGTTATCTTGAGATGTATGTATATTATTAGTAATTGTACGGCCACGACACTATTCTTTCTTTTTATCTCGGATTTTCCCCTGTGATTCCGGAATAAGATTTAAGAAAGAAGACATTTTATATCAATGAAAATAACTTATTTCGATCCACCGACTTTACTTTTGAAAGTCATGCTTCAGTAAAAGCAGATTTTTCGTTCCACTTTACAGATCCGATATGCCAGACCTGTTCAGGTCACTCAAGTAGTTTGCTTTGTTTTATTTTCACAATGCATTCTGCTTTGGAGTTAGGTACACAAGACCGCTTTAGATTCAGATATATTATTTTTTAAATTGTCGGGGCGGGGGGGGGGGGGGGGGGGGGGCGGGGGGGGGGTGGTAGGGGGATTGGTGAGGTATTGGTAACTGACTGCTATTGATTTTGAAACGCTCAAATGGTGTCACATGTTCAGTCATTGTTTGTATTGGGTTGTGTGTTTGTATTGTTGTTGTTGCCTCTAAGATTTTTTGTTTGTTGGTTTGTTTGCTTAACGCCCAGCCGACCACGAAGGGCCATATCAGGGCGGTGCTGCTTTGACATTTAACGTGCGCCACACACAAGACAGAAGTCGCAGCACAGGCTTCATGTCTCACCCAGTCACATTATTCTGACACCGGACCAACCAGTCCTAGCACTAACCCCATAATGCCGGACGCCAGGCGGAGCAGCCACTAGATTGCCAATTTTAAAGTCTTAGGTATGACCCGGCCGGGGTTCGAACCCACGACCTCCCGATCGCGGGGCGGACGCCTCACCACTAGGCCAACCGTGCCGGTGCCTCTAAGATCACATTCAATGTTATAAGTTTATCTTGCTGTTTTCTTTTGCTATATCAAAATTCCATGGCCTTGTAATTGTATAAATGTATCTAAATAAACACTGTTGAAACCAAATGTCCATCCTGGTTTGTAACCGTTGAACGACCTGCGTCTCTGTTTTGGCTTACATCACTGTCTTTATTTTTTTTTATTTTTTTTTATTTTATTTTTTTTTATTGTATTTTTTTTCTTCTTTTTTACCTAGCCTGGACATGTATTCATATGATGGACACTCTTCACTACAGTTACTCTAACGTTACAGCTATTTCATTCACCTTTGATATGTCTAGTAGTTTGTGCGTTTGTTTGCGTGTATGTGCGTGTGTGTGTGTGAGTGCGTGTGTGTGTGTGTGTGTGTTGTTGTTGTTGTTGTTCCCATATTTCTGTTAAATAATATCATTTTCAGCGGGACAATACATAACAAGTTAATTAATCCAACGCTCGATGGACAAAAGGCGAGAATTTACAAATTACCAATTACAGTACTAGTTTTCAGCACAGCATCATACGGCGCATATATAAATAACTTTACATTAACAGCACTATACTACTATTTATCTATATTCTTATACACAGTTCAATTTTACTAGAGATTTCGAAGTCGAGCTTGGTTCTGAAATAAGACCTTCATGTTAGTTTTTGGATTTCCGTACTTAAACTGGCTTATGCACATTTTCGATATCAATATAAGGTGATTAATTATGAAGGTTTTCTCTCTGGGGATATCACGTGTGAAATACCCAAAAAGAGCCTCTTCGCAGCTTAACTTTATATTTTTGCCTGTACATTTAAATATGTACCCTTGACATTCCTGCCATATGGGTTGCACTGCTCTACACTGCCAGAAAAAGTGCTCGATGAAGTCGGTTTCGTTACAATACTGACAGAGATTTGTTTGACGAATTCCCATCTTATGTAGCAAAATGTTGGTGGGATATATATTGTGTAAAATTTTCCAATGCAATAGACGAAGACGGGTTTCTGTCGAGCATTCGTTAGCTAATTTCCAGTGTTTATCTTCTAATGTAATATTTAATTTGTTCGACCAAAATCCAGCTGAGCTTGGCTCCTTTATCTCATAATTTAACATCTTTAGGCGAATTTGGCGTGGAGATAATTGTATAAATGGCATATGATCAGACCGGGCCTGACCCGTATCACGCAATAATAGAGCTTTAATGGCAGTCTGTATTGCATTATATTCAAATAGGCGAGACTGTTTATATCCAGTTCGTTCACATATTTCCTCAAAAGAGCACATGTCGTTATCGTTAAAGACATCTTTAACAACGCATATTTTAGCCTTTATCCAGTCATTCATGTATAGCGTTTGCTTCCTGTACCTTATATTTGTATTATTCCATAAGGTTTGATTGCGTACACTTATCTGCTGGTGTCACATGTTCAGTCATTGTTTGTATTGTGTTGTGTGTTTGTATTGTTGTTGTTGCCTCTAAGATCACATTCAATGTTATAAGTTCACACCGGTGACACTGTGACGGTTCCCCTACGCTTTGTGTTCGGTGCCCTGACCCTTTGTGTTCGGTTCCCACACGCCAAAATTCGCGGACAAGATCGAGGTACTGTCACCCAAAACATCCATTTATGGTAGTATTACGCAATGTTGCTCTCTGAGAATGGTCTTGTTAGATCTGTGAGTGTTTACACTACATGCCTAGGTGCTGTTGGATTGAAGGTTTTTGATATTTTAGCCGTTATTAGGTAGAATGCCTTTCACTTTACTGCAAAACTGCATAATTCGTAGCATCGGCTAGAAATATCCTACCAAAAAATGCCTGCTTGGAACTGTCGTTGGTCCAGCAAAAAGTTCAACATGTCTGTAGCAGACAGCCCAAGTTTCAAGATTGTAGGGCCATCCAAACAGCCGTAATAATAAAAACAACAAAAGTAGTCAGTGAAATTGGCTGTGTTCGGTCCCCCCACACTTTTGTGACGTAGGCGTGACGGTTCCCATAATTCATTGTGTCGGTCCCCACTTTCTGTGTCGGACCCCACTTTCGACCTAATTTCTCTGTGACGGACCCCACAACCAGCCTATTTTGTGTCGGTCCCCACACCTTCTTGGATTTATGACTTGCCGGTTACTTGTATCATTGTATTCATTGAATCTAATTGTCTCGGAGTTATTTTTCAGCAAAAACCGGCAAGGCAGCACCTTTTGTGATACCAAGTAAGTCAGATGACATCAGTATGTGTGTGTGTGTGTGTGTGTGTGTGTGTGTGTGTGTGTGTGTGTGTGTGTGAGAGAGAGAGAGAGAGAGAGAGAGAGAGAGAGAGAGAGAGAGAGAGAGAGAGAGAGAGAGAGAGAGGGAGAGACTAACTTTATTAGTTTATGCCACAAGTATGTGTCTTTATCCACGCTTGTTGTAAGAGGCAACTTTTCCCAGCTCCTTGTGTTCATGACTGCTTTCTCTTAAAATTAATTACTTTATGACAGTCAGAATACAATGGAACAAGGCTACATAAACCCTGACAGCCTACGACAACGGCCCGACTAAGGCTCAACACCGCGCCAATAAATTCAGCATTGGGCCAATGTTGGGCCATGATTGCTCCGTTTTCGTAGGCTATCAGGGTCAAAGATACATATTGGTAAACTAGTAAAATACATGTTCAGCATCATCAGCAATACCACAAAAGGATTAAAAAAAATCCTATTAGCTGTATGTCAGCGGCACAATGCAACCAGAACCAGCGTTTATGTGGAGTGATCGGGTGCTGGTCACTACCGCGAGCGTCACTACCGCGAGTACCACTACCGCGTCTCACACTAAAGTTGTGTTTCCGTACCCGCGACAGCGTTTTTCCAGCGGCGCGACGAAAATCAAGCACATAGAAAATGACCAGGAGTGTTTCCACACGCGCGACGCGTTAGCGGCGCGACAAGCGGCAAGCGACGCGATTTTTTTGAAAGGGTCCTGGAGCGATTTTTTCGCGTTGTCGCGCGGCAACGCGGGAGTTTACAGATTTTACCGCATGTTTAAAACGCAAGTACGGAAACACGTCACGCGTTTGCGCGCGTTTTCTTTTGTCGCTGCCGCTGTCGCGGGTACAGAAACAGAACTTACCGCGAGTACGACACTACCGCGAGTACGACACTACCGCGAGTATAACACTACCGCGTGTCACACTACCGCGAGTATAACATTACCGCGTGTCATTTTACGACTTCCATGGCTGAAGGCAAAGGTTGAAATGTTTCCTTGAAATATAAAACAAAAAGGCCTGGTCTGTTCTCTGAACACTAATTCAATGTTTGTCATGCTAACCAAGAACTCAAAACGATCAGAACACACTATCAGAATACATATAGAATGGGTTGCTTCCAATCAAAGTTAGAACACAAACTCACAAGAAGTAAGTTTGCATGCGTTCTCTCTACGGTTATGGTACTCGCGGTTGTGGTACGCGCGCGGTAGTGTGACACGCGGCAGTGTTATACTCGCGGTAGTGTCGTACTCGCGGTAGTGTGACACGCGGTAGTGTTACACGCGGTAGTGTCGTACTCGCGGTAGTGTGACACGCGGTAGTGACGCTCGCGGTAGTGTCGCATAACCGGAGTGATCTGGAAAGGTGTCAATCTCTCTCTCTCTCTCTCTCTCTCTCTCTCTCTCTCTCTCTCTCTCTCTCTCTCTCTCTCTCTCTCTCTCTCTCTCTCTCTCTCACACTCTCTCTCTCTCTCTCTCTCTCTCTCTCTCTCTCTCTCTCTCACACACACACACACACACACACACACACACACACACACATACTGATGTCATCTGACTTACTTGGTATCACAAAAGGTGCTGCCTTGCCGGTTTTTGCTGAAAAATAACTCCGAGACAATAAGATTCAATGAATACAATGATACAAGTAACCGGCAAGTCATAAATCCAAGAAGGTGTGGGGACCGACACAAAATAGGCTGGTTGTGGGGTCCGTCACAGAGAAATTAGGTCGAAAGTGGGGTCCGACACAGAAAGTGGGGACCGACACAATGAATTATGGGAACCGTCACGCCTACGTCACAAAAGTGTGGGGGGACCGAACACAGCCAATTTCACTGACTACTTTTGTTGTTTTTATTATTACGGCTGTTTGGATGGCCCTACAATCTTGAAACTTGGGCTGTCTGCTACAGACATGTTGAACTTTTTGCTGGACCAACGACAGTTCCAAGCAGGCATTTTTTGGTAGGATATTTCTTGCCGATGCTACGAATTATGCAGTTTTGCAGTAAAGTGGAAGGCATTCTACCTAATAACGGCTAAAATATTAAAAACCTTCAATCCAACAGCACCTAGGCATGTAGTGTAAACACTCACAGATCTAACAAGACCATTCTCAGAGAGCAACATTGCGTAATACTACCAAAAATGGATGTTTACCTCGATCTTGTCCGCGAATTTTGGCGTGTGGGAACCGAGTGGGAACCGAACACAAAGGGTCAGGGCACCGAACACAAAGCGTAGGGGAACCGTCACAGTGTCACCGGTGTGAAGTTTATATTGCTGTTTTCTTTTGCTATATCAAAATTCCATGGCCTTGTAATTGTATAAATGTATCTAAATAAACACTGTTGAAACCAAATGTCCATCCTGGTTTGTAACCATTGAACGACCTGCGTCTCTGTTTTGGCTTACATCACTGTCTTTATAAACCTGACGCCATCGTCATGTTGACTCACTTAGCATGCCTCTGTAATGAACTGTAGTGCCTCGGTTGCAACAATTGACGAAAATAAACATGTTTGTCATCATTTTCACGAGTTTTCATTCACAAGCACCTGGGAAAAAAATCTCATGTTCCCCAGGCAATAAATCCCCGGTTACCATAGTTGCAGGAAGCAGGTTATACATGGATAATCAAAGGCAAACCCAATAGAAACGCTCGGGGATTCTTCGGCTCTTTTCATTGGCGTTTCCCCAGACCTAAACAGACGACACGACACTGCTTTGCAAAGTTCCACAAACGAACTGGCAAACTGGCAAAAGTAAACAAAAAACAAAACTACTTATGAAAGGTCATAAATTCATCATAAACAAATGAAACCTACCGATATGTTTTGTCTTCTTACAAAGTCATGAAGTGCGTGTATCTGTGTTTCGATACACAGACGTTCGGAAAAACACGAACGTCAAGTTCAAGTCAAACCTGACACACACATTTTGACCCGTGCACAAGACGTTGTATCGATAAACGAAGCGCAAATAAGAAATAATAATAAAAGCAAAGAAAATAGCAACAAGACATGCAAACATCTAACAAAGCCGAGCAAGCAGAATGACAGGTCTAATGAAAAACAAAGAGGCACTGAGTCGGAAACAAGATCGCGATTCTTTCCTTCGCTGCACGACGCAAATCTTCTGTGACCTTTGACCCAACGTAGCTTCCACATTCGATCACTAAGCTTAATATTTACAACTGAAAGCCGAGGGGGTGGAATACCGAGATGAACCTACAGAACTGTGCATCCTCAAACCTGACATATTCATCCCAACATTTTATGAACTCAAAAACACAGAAAGTTGCTTTCACACGCCAGCTTTGATTGCCAGTGATTATCAAAACGGAACTCGTGTGGTTATCAAAACGATACTTGTGTTTCAAAGCATGGCTCCCTGTGTTGATTGTGCACTTATTTTCTCACTACAAAAATGATGACAAAAACGATAATTGGATGTTTGTTGTCAGACCAGCTTTTTTGTCGGTCCGAGGGGGAGCATATCGTCTTTTGTTTCATATTTATTGACCAAGGCCGATCCATCAAACATCTTATATTGTTTGCATTTGTGTCGCTCCCGTCTAATCTCCAGCCCTCTTCTCTTCCGCCACGAGAGGGGGAAAAGTTAACCTTTGGCGTGTCAGCTCCCCTGCTGTTTTTGTTGTCACGTTTGTAGCGGTTTTTAGAACGGAACGGTCCGAGCTTGCTTGGTTTTCACGCTTCTTTGGCCGCCGTGACGGTGTCATGTCCACTTCAGTTCCCCCAGTGAAAAGGTAACCTGTTCGTTCGTCTGTGGTTTAACCGTGCTTCCTCAGTGTCTGCCTTCCTGTACAGACTGTGTAGTCTCCTAGCTTATGACGGCTTACTAGTGCCAAAACCTCATAATTGTAATTATCAAGGGAAAATTAGTAATTTTCCCTCGAAATACCATTTTCACGTGTTTATTAATAATTACTAACTTTCACCTGTTAATAACTAATTTTTAGTTTTGGCTCACTTCCTGACGGATTGCTAGTGCCAAAACTAAAAATTAGTAATTTTCCCGTGAAAATGAGTAAGTAACAGGTGAAAACAGTAACTGACAGCGTTAATTAGTAATTATCACGTGATAATGGGTAACCCCAGGTTTTGGCACTAGTAAGCCGTCATAGGGCTTACTAGTGCCAAAATCTCATAATTGTAATTATCAAGGGAAAATGAGTAATTTTCCCTTGATAATTACCATTTTCACGTGTTAATTACTAATTTTCCCGGGAAAATTACTAACTTTCACCTGTTAATTACTAATTTTTAGTTTTGGCTCACTTCCTGACGCATTGCTAGTGCCAAAACTAAAAAAATAGTCAGTTTCCCGTGAAAATTACTAATTATCCCGTGAAAATGAGTAACTAACGAGTGAAAACAATAACTGACAGCGTTAATTAGTAGTTATCACGTGATAATGGGTAACCCCAGGTTTTGGCACTAGTAAGCCGTCATACTAGCTCTTACGCGTTACTGGTCAAGTAGGTAAAAGAACTAGGGGTGAACTGTGGACGTGAGAGCTGGGGTGGTCATTTTGGCGCTGAAGGGGAGAGGGGAGGAGGAGAGAGGATGTTCACTTATTTGTTTATTACAACAGCATTTATTTATTTATCTATTTACTTATAAAATAAAAGAGAGTAAGGACGAAAATTCCATTAACATCCGAGCAAGGCATAGATATATACGCAACCAGTATCCTAACACACCAGACAGTGAGAGTATAACATAGAAAATTACAGCAGACAGGGAGGATGATACAGGGAGGATGGTACGGACCGAATATCTCAGGATGTCATGGAATAAACTAACAGAGTGTAAGAGCAATGAAAGGCAACCAGTAACTCAGCAGTTCAGCCAAGGAATAATAATGACAACAGAGGCTTACGAGTTCCATGACTTAAAGTTAGAGCAGCAATTATCCTAGCACGTCATAGCTTAGGAAACAGTATCCCTAAATAAGTTAAAAACAAAATCAAGCACGTGAATAAATTGAAACAGTGATGTACAATGGATTCGATTGCCCCTCTAAGATCCCTCGATTTGAAACTTTCCCCCTTTTGAAATATTTTTTTTCTCCCTCAGGTTTCTATTCGTAACACTTATTAACTTTACCTTCATCTTAACTATCTTTTAACACCGGATTCTGTCAGAATGTTTGCGAACCCAAAAGGGAGTTTCCACTATATCTGATAGAACAAGCAAACAATCAAACAAACAAACAAAGGAAAGGCTAACACTAACACCATCTCTTTAACACCTATACATGTAAATGTTTCAGTTAAGTCTTTTTTCGTGTCTGCAGGGTGACCCCCAGGGGTCAAAAAGCGGTGCCGAAGGCTTGGACACTACAATTAGAGAGGGACTGACCACTGGTCAATCTGGCTTTGTCCTGCCCCGCTGGTCAGTTGACAAGCTAACAGAGTGAAGTGCTAGGCACCGTACGGATGCAGGGGGCGTGTTGCTTGTGGTCAGTCAAGCGTGACTTTGGCCCGGTCTCCCCCGATGTCACCCAAGCGTTAAGTGCTGGAATGTCTTGTTTGGGTGGTGGTTGGTGAGCTGGGAGTTAGTTGAGAGTATGATGTCTGTGGCAAGATGCTATGCTAATTCAGTTTAATAAAGAAAGAAATGAAGTTAGATACTCTCTCTCCCTTTTGTTGTAACTCTCTCTCTCTTCTATCTATATATATATATATATATATACGACTTGTGTCTGTCTGTCTGTCTGTCTGTCTGTCTGTCTGTCTGTCTGTCTGTCTGTCTGTCTGTCTGTCTGTCTGTCTGTCTGTGTGTGTGTGTGTGTGTCCGCGATGCCAAGCCAAAGTTCTCGATGGATCTGCTTCAAATTTGGAGTCCGTATTCAGCTACACCCCGGACACAACCTCATCGATGAGATATTTCAACACGTGCTCTCAGCGCGCAGCGCTGAACCGATTTTGGTTTTTCGCGCGCAGCGCTGAACCGATTTTGGTTTTTCTCTCGATCCATTCGAACTCTTCCTTATCTGTTTTCAGCCGCGTTTGTCTCCCTTCCTCCGTGCGGTGCGCCGGCCTGGTCCCCGGGGCAGCCGGGTATTCGGCTCAACTTCTTCCTGGCGCAGCCGTACCCGGCGAAGCGGGTATTCATCTAGTTCAATATAACTCTTTTTTCTAATATAACTCTTTTTTCAATATAAGTATATTAACTCTCTCTCTCTTTCTCCCCCTCTCTCTCTCTCCCACACACACACACACACACACACACACACACACACAAACAAACACACACTCTCTCTCTTTCTCTCTCTGTGTCTCTATTCCCCTCTCTCTCTCTCTCTCTCCCCCCTCCCCCCCCCCCCACCACCACCATTACTACCACTCTGATTTATAGTGCATAGACACGAGAGATAAGCTGGTGATTAAAGGTGATTATGACGAATCATGTCCAGCTCTGGTCACGCTCGGACAGTGGTTAAACTTGATGGTCAGCGTGTCAATTCATTTGTCTGACAGCAGTTCCCCTGGTCAGCATCCTACGTGATGGATCTTTAAAGGCGTACGTAGTCCAGACTCCGTCTTGCCAAATGAGAGCCGAGGCTGACCAATTCCAACATTAGAATTGTCATTGCAATTTCTACTGTAGCATTATATTAGAATAAACCATGTCAATAATTTTGGGAGCATTATATTAGTATCACCATGCTTTAACCACATTGGGTCTGATAATCCTTTTACGGTACGTAGTCTAATGACTATAAAACTGATCCTGACAGTATTGCTGATCATGTATGGCAAAACACTGCATGGTACTGAACGATACAGTTTTTGAAAGTGCCCGATCCCTGTCTCTCTCACTCTGTGTCTCTCTCTCTTTGTCTCTCTCTCTCTCTCTCTCTCTCTCTCTCTCTCTCTCTCTCTCTCTCTCTCTCTCTCTCTCTCCATCTCTCTCTCTCTCAGTCCCTCTCCCTCTCCCTACCCGCCCCGACCTCACCCGTTCCGTTTCTGCCTGTGTCCAACTCTGACCGGGTAACGCTCGGCGAAGAAGTGTCTTACACAAAACTCTTGCGCGGCACAGGAACAACCATACTCAACATAAGCCACCCGCACCTCTTCATCGCCCCAATATCCCACCCACAGTCATAAGCTCCTGTGGGCATCGTTGGCGACAACTGTATCATAACCGCAAACCAAACTCAGCAGAATAAACAAATACAAGTTCTCCAATATATAAGCATGCTTGTCAACCCAAACGTCAAGGACCAAGCAACGATAACGGGAGATCCCCCACACCCCCAGACCCTCCGGTTGTAATCCGTCAGTTTGGCGAAACCTTGGCGTCTGCACACCAACACCCTGAGACCCTTACATCCTTGTTTGGCAATTTCGCTGACCAGTTTGTATAATCCTCTCCCTCGAATCTAAAACACGGTTTTCACTCAGCACTGAAGAATCTTTGCTATGTTCCAGTTTATATTGTGTGTTCCTTCTGGCATCTTCGACTTGTTATTATCCACAATTTAACCGAACGTTTGTTTTTTTAAATACCAATAACTGATTAACAGAGGAGTTTAACACGACATAACAATCCGTTTTCCCTAATATATCTTATTTACATCAGCTGTCGTGTTCGAACTCGAAGTTTCTTGTGGATGAATTGAAATAAACTAAAGGTCTGTCCGTCGAATTTACAGAGGCCTTAGAAGCAATCATGAAGCGCGCTGGATTTGTATTCAGTTGGCCGCTGTCAGCGCGAGTTCAAACCAGTTGGCCGCTGTCAGCGTGAGTTCAAACCCACGTTCGGCGGAAATTTATTTCTCAGAGTCAACTTTGTGAGCAGACTCTCTTCGGTTTCCGAACACCCCCCGTGTACACTACATTGGGGTGTGCACGTTAAAGATCCCACGATTGACAAAAGGGTCTTTCCTGGCAAAATTGCTTAGGCACAGTTAATAATTGTCTACCTATACCCGTGTGACTGGGAATAATAGGCCGTGAAAGGTAAATGGCTGCAATCTACTGGCCGTATAAAATTTCATCTCACACGGCATCATTGCAGAGCGCCTAGAACTGTACCCACGGAATATGCGCGATATAAGCCTCCTATTGATATTGATTGATTGATGTCAAGAGATGACAATTAAACACCCAAGAATGACTTCAGTGCCTACAGATGGCAGTCCAGTTCAACCTTTTAAGACAGAACTTAAGTGTGTCGCGAGCTGGAGAAAGATATCTATATTCGCCTCCTATCCCCAAACTGTTCACATCTTGCGCGTACAGGTCGCCGGGCTCGGGTCGGGGGGATCGGGGTAGTTCATCAAATAAAGATCACAGTGAGTGATAAGAAAGCCGATTAGCCCCTGGATTGCTACTCTCTATCCTGGTAACGGGCAAGTTTTTACGATATGTCAGTGTACATAAATGTTCACAGACAGACCGAAACTGCACAGAAAGAGAGAGAGAGAGAGGGGGTAGGGGTGGCAGACAGACAAAAAGAGTGGTTGGGAAAGACAAACAGATAGACAAAGAGAGAGACAGACATGGAAAGACAGTCAGTCAGACAGACAGACAGACAGAGACAGAAATATAGAGATGGGGGAAGAAGTAGAAAGCGGGACGGACTGACAGACAAATAGTGACATGCAGAGACAGACCAGGCAGACATGAACAAAACAGAAAACACCAGAGAAGAAGAGAGACAAACATAAAGAGAAAGAAGCAGGCAAATAAGCCGAGAGTGCAACGAAAAAACGCTGTCTTGAAGCGTTTTGACAGTCCAGCTGATGAACTTTTTTCTCCTTTCAAAGTCGTTTTCCACCAGCACATTGCAGTGTACGCCTTACATTTTTAACGTTTTACATGACGTTTTTTTTTCTTTTTTAAATCAAGAATTTTACGTCATTGTTTGCTTACATTCATTTCACTGAAGAAGGACGTGGCCCGAAAGTCTTTGGTACATTTTTAACTGAGAGACCTGCGCATAAACCCTTTCGGTTACACTATTTATTAGAAACTATGTAAACCTTCACATTGGCAAAATATTTTATCTGGACGAAGAAACGTTCAAATGACACAAATTCAGATTTCAAACCCCCTCATGCCTACTTAAGATATACATGTCCTTAGTGCAACAATAGTAGCACGAAACTTGCGGGTGACCATCCCCGGTCAGTTGCCACAATGCTTGAATGCAACTCACGGCAGAGTGCATGCGACGTAAGAAACTGTGAACTCCTCTGATACGCAATACAATATGTGACGTACAGCCATATGAATTCTGCCTTGCTGAGTCATGTACCTCTCCCTTTAAAACTGCGTTATTTCATGTAGGAGCAAAGACGTTATGGGCAGAATATACCTGCGCAGAGTCAGCGGCACAGACGACGCACTGCATATTATTGATGCTGCGGTCGGTCCTGCTGAAGTTACATAGGTGAGCGGAGCCCCTTACTGCCACGTGCACCCCGATACATCACTGTTGCAAGGCGGGATCCCAAGACTGTGCCTGGGCGACCGAGACAGCGTGGTGCAACGTCATTAAATCCCCCTAACACGTCATCCCTCCAGGTGAAATATTGGCCACGGAAGGTAACATCAATGGACGTCAAAAGACAGCAGTAGCCCGCGGGACAATTCCGCTTAGTTTACCCTCAGTGTCATCCTTTCAAAAGTGGAGCCATATTGCTGACCTTAAATCAGCCCCTATCGCTCGTTCAACGGCCCAGATAGGATGCTTTACGACGGCCCCGCTGGCCCGAGGTCGCACCTACACCTAAAGACCCTGATAACTTTCACCTCGGCCCATCGTCCCCTCCCTGCAAGGTTCCCTCTCTACCTGTACCCTGCCTGTCTCTGCCGTGGCCAGACCTGAGACGGACTACAATATGTCACACAAGCTTGCTACACTCGCTCGCTCCCCCGCAACGATCTCTTGGGTCTGGACAAGGAACATACTTCCGGCCCGTATGGACAAGAGTGAATTACCCGGTTATCCTCCTTCTATGGACTTTACACGCACTCTTACGCATGGAGCAGTGAATTGCGTTCGCCCAGTAACTGTCATGATACTGAGCTCACCCGCGAGCAACAAGATGTTTGCTCTGGCCAGGGTATGAGGAAGGACAGCAGATTGCTAAATGCAGGTGTAAAAATGGTATGGACAATTAAGAGAAGCTACTGCATGGTGCACACAGAGACAGAAATTAAATGAAGACAAATAGAGCTCAATAATGATCCAGGTCAATGAGAATACTGAGAGAGCACACGTTAGTCAACGGAGGAATACAGGGAGGCGAACAAAGCCCGAAGAGAAAGAAATAGGCCGACACAAAACTGTACCTGAAACAGCCCCCTAAAAGGGATGGAAGAATAAGGCGCAAAAGTAGACTAACGATGACACGCAGACGGATATATATATTAGAGAGAGAGAGAGAGCGAGAGAGAAAGAGAGAGAGAGCGAGAGAGAGAGCGAGAGAGAGAGAGAGAGCGAGAGAGACAGACAGACAGACAGACAGACAGAGGAAAACAAAAAGATGGAAACTGGTCTTAAATGGGAAACAGAAGGTAAGACACACAGAAATGAGCTGAGTCGCTACATTACAGGGGTAACAAATTAAAATGGAGATGCTAATGATTATCTGTCTCTTAAATGGAGATTTTAGGAGGTTAAGAAAGTACACCCTGCTATATATTACCCGTTACAAACAGCAATACATACATCCATCCAGTAAGAGGAGAAACCGTTAACCGAGAGGAGGAGGCGTTTTTGCAAGAATGAGGGGGGTACCGGGTGACCCAGCCCCAGCCCCGCTATTAACGATAAAAACAGGAGACGCGGGGGTCAGTGGTAGATGCCCTTCCCTCCGGTGCCCTCCCGACTTCTTTGCTTACCTTGGAAACGCTCTCAGCTTTTAAAAAAAACATTAGAGTTTACACTGCGCTACGGGCCAGTCATGAAACGTCTGCCTGTGTACTGTCTTGGGGTGATACACACACGATAACTCCATGTACCAGATAAGTTTCACTGATTTCTCACTGGCAAAGGCTAAAAAGAGTGACATCGCGCAGTTTCCTTCTTTCTAGCTTTTAGCGCCGTGCATGTGAACTCGCTTGCTGCAGCTTAAATGTAAGATTCCGTGTGTAAAGTAACAAAAACTTAGAATGTGCATACACATCTTTATCGTGTTCACGTTTGGCGGAAGAAGAATCAGGGTCTCGGGGTGTTTCGTGAATGGCATAAACTTTGCGACACATACATCTTAACAAAATATCGTTGAAAAAAGCATTGATCGCTCCCGGACCCGATAAAAACATAAACTCACACACACATACACACACACACCTACCCACACACACACACACACACACACACACACACACACACACACACACACACACACATTTAATTGACAGTAGAGATTTAGGTTTTCGTTACCTCAAAAATGGAACAATCGATCATTATCATTCTGTTTTCTCACCCCACCAATCCATACCCGCTGACGCCCCCCCCCCACCCCCCACACGCCCTCCCCCTCTACCTACCTACCCCCACTCCTAAACGATAAGTTAAATGGGGGAAATGTGTTAAAGGAAACTGTCGCCTGTTGGGTTGCATGTGACAGACGATGATGGAAGCGATTCTGACAGGAAGCGTGCCCGTCGCGTGTGATGTCGACAGAAGTATTAACAACATCATACGCCTTTGATGCTGATTGACCTTCACTGCAAATTTCCCGCATACTAAATGACTTGCTAGTCACACATATATACACATTATAGTGTTCTCCATCGCTGTGTTCGTGTCCGGACTATCCTTCACGGGTTGAAATGTTTTGTCGGAATTGACGCCAGTAACTAATCGGCTGTGGTGTCGAGATTATGCGTCAAACATCAACGTTTATGGTAAAATTCACCGGAGTGCAACCCTCTTGATCTTATTTGCAATAAAAAGTCATAACTTCCTCAACCGCGGTCATTGTCACACTTAGTCCGGGTCGAGGTGTCACACTGCTCTGACACGTGTCAGTCGGAAAAACAAACGATAATAACTTGAGCGAAATTTCGGGCAAAACAGGAACTGTTTTCACATTCAAACTAATCTTCAGAAAGATGCAAATATAAGCAAACCATTACACTCAACAAGAACAAATCTCAACAGAGAATACTCAAAACTAATAACAAATCCTTGACATCTTTTGAAAAGGCGATATGAAATAAAGCTATGACAAGAACAAGGGCTTTCACAACTTTCGCGAATATCAATCCGAAATCTAGTGAACTACAAATTAAACGCAAACGTATTGCGTAGATGACAGAATCAACGACAATACGTCTCTGTCGGGAATCGACAACAAAAAACACACAAGTGTCTTATAACTTACATTGGTTAACAACAAGAACGAAATTAAAAATAAACAAGAAAAACACATCTACAAGATCACAAACACAACAACATCTTCTAACAACTGCAAACACAAATTGCATAACACAACAACATCTTCTAACAACTGCATCCACAAAAACGACATCCATGTTCACACGCACCTTTGTGAAGAATCTTCTGGCGGTACTGTCCAAAACACAACATCTTCTAACAACTGCAGCCACAAAAACGACATCCACGTTCACACTGCATCCACAAAAACGACATCCATGTTCACACGCACCTATGTGAAGAATCTTCTGGCGGTACTGTCCAAAACACATCTTCTAACAACTGCACACAAAAATGACATCCATGTTCACACGCACCTTTGTGAAGAATCTTCTGGCGGTACTGTCCAAAACACAACATCTTCTAACAACTGCAGCCACAAAAACGACATCCACGTTCACACTCACCTTTCTGGAGAATCTTCTGGCGGTACTGTCCAAAACACAACAACATCTTCTAACAACTGCAGCCACAAAAACGACATCCACGTTCACACTCACCTTTCTGGACAATCTGCTGGCGGTACTGTCCAAAACACAACAACATCTTTTAACAACTGCAGCCACAAAAACGACATCCATGTTCACACTCACCTTTCTGGAGAATTTGCTGGCGGTACTGTCCAAAACACAACATCTTCGAACAAATGCATCCACAAAAACGACATCCATGTTCACATGCACACTCACCTTTCTGGAGAATCTTCTGGCGGTACTGTCCAAGCGAGCAGTTCCAA